>NW_019944171.1:0-8405 GCF_002910315.2 Salvelinus sp. IW2-2015
CACGCTCCCTAACCACAGCATACAATACAGTACACAGATAAACCACCACGCTCCCTAACCACAGCATACAATACAGTACACAGATAAACCACCACTCTCCCTAACCACAGCATACAATACAGTACACAGATAAACCACCACGCTCCCTAACCACAGCATACAATACAGTACACAGATAAACCACCACGCTCCCTAACCACAGCATTCAATACAGTACACAGATAAACCACCACGCTCCCTAACCACAGCATACAATACAGTACACAGATAAACCACCACGCTCCCTAACCACAGCATACAATACAGTAAACAGATAAACCACCACGCTCCCTAACCACAGCATACAATACAGTACACAGATAAACCACCACGCTCCCTAACCACAGCATACAATACAGTACACAGATAAAACACCACGGTCCCTAACAAAACCACCATATGGACTATAGCCTATATGATATAGTCTAATTTCTTCCATTGGATTGGTTGGCCCTGATATAGTCTAATTACTTCCATTGGACTGGTTGGCCCTGATATAGTCAAATTTCTTCCATTGGACTGGTTGGCCCTGATATAGTCTAATTACTTCCATTGGATTGGTTGGCCCTGATATAGTCAAATTTATTTCATTCTGTCACGTTCTGACCTTAGTTCCTTTTTTATGTCTTTATTTTGGTTTGGTCAGGGCGTGAGTTGGGGTGGGCATTCTATGTTCTATATTCTATGTTTTGTTCTATGTGTTGTATTTCTGTGTTTGGCCTAGTATGGTTCCCAATCAGAGGCAGCTGTCTATCATTGTCTCTGATTGAGAACCATACTTAGGTATCCTGTTCCCACCTGTGTTTGTGGGTAGTTGTTTCCTGTTTTGTGTTTGTTTTCACCATTCAGGACTGTTTCGGTTTTCTTTGTCATTCACTTTGTTATTTTTTAACATTTTTTCGTGTTCTGTTATATTGAAGTAACATGGACACTTACCACACTGCATTTTGGTCCGATCCTTCATATTCTTCATCTGAAGAAGAAGAGAATCGTTACACATTCGATTGGGTGGCCCTGATATAGTCTAATTTCTTCCATTGGATTGGTTGACCCTGATATAGTCTAATTTCTTCCATTCGATTGGTTGGCCCTGATATAGTCTAATTTCTTCCATTGGATTGGTTGACCCTGATATAGTCTAATTTCTTCCATTGGATTSGTTGGCCCTGATATAGTCTAATTTCTTCCATTGGATTGGGTGGCCCTGTCTGGCTTACAATGCTGATTCACTTGATCCACAGAACCATTCATCCTAAGTCAGTTCTGTTGGAGTTTGGGAAAGGGTTATGACTGGGAGACAGGAAGTCTATCCTGAAAAAAAAAAAAAACAGCATTGCGAAGGAAATGAAATCAGGGAACATTTGAAATACAGGTCACATTGAATCCAGCAACCCAGGAAGCTTGTTCTTCCGTTCAGCCTGGGCTCAAATAGTTAGCTGTACTGTTTTCAACATGGTGGGCAGACAGGTACTATACGCTGATTTAAGGCCAGCTTTCATATTGATATTACCTGTTTTCTCAATTGCTTAGACACAATTCCTGGAACAACTCACCATTGTCTCAAATCTTCACACACAATTTTAAAAACTCAAACAGATAACTTCTGGGTCCCAATTCAAACTTTTGCTCTCAGACAACACACACACACAAGCTGTCAAAAAACACAGACGACAATGACTTGTGTTACACACTGGAGGGATTAATTAAAAACACGGCTACCAAAATGTTTAGAATAGGTTTTCAGATAAATAATTTGGAACTTTATAAAATCAAAGCATTGCCTATAACCCTTTCAGGAACACCCTGGCTAGAGTATTCAGAATACTACTGTATAAATACCTCTTACATTAGTGGATAAGGGAACAGGACTGTAATAAATACCTCTTACATTAGTGGATAACGGGACAGACTGTTATAAATACCTCTTACTAGTGGCATAAGGAAGACTGTAATAAATACCTCTTACATTAGTGGATAAGGGAACAGACTGTAATAAAACCCCTTCACTTAGTGTAAGGAACAGGACGTAATAAATAACCTCTTACATTAGTGATAAGGTAACAGAACTTGTATAATACCTCTACATTAGTGGATAAGGGAACAGACTGTTAATAAATACCCTTACATTAGTGGTAAAGAGAACAGGACTGTAATAAATACTCTTACATTAGGATAAGGGAACAGGAATAAATACCTCTTACATTAGTGATAAGGAACAGGACTAATCAAATACCTTTATTTGTGAAGGGAACAGACTGTAATAATACCTCTAGTAGTGGATAAGAAATACAACTCCTACATTAGTGATAAGGAACAGGACGTATAAAACTCTTACATTAGTGATAGGGAGGACATAATGATTAGATCTAATAAATACCTCTTACATTAGTGATGCAGAAGGACTGTATAAATACTCTTTACATTGTGGATAAGGGAACGGACTGTAATAATACTCTACATTATGGATAAGGAAACAGGACATGTAATAAAACATTATACATTAGTGGATAAGGGAAACTACTGTTGTGGTTTGGTCAAAAACTGCCCTTGAAATGTCACACTACAAAAAAAATGCATGAAAGAGTCCATGGCACAGTAAAAACACAATTTTCCAAAACTTTATTGCAAATGCGCAAATGTACAAGTTAAGCAGCATCATCATCGCATCAGGCATCATCGTCATCAGCTACTCATCAGATCGCACACAAATCGCATCGCTACGTCACCCAATCGTCACGTCATCTCAGCGCACGTACAGCATCATCGTGCATCAGCGGTCCATCGCAGCATCAGGCATCGTCGTCACTGTCAGCGCCATCAGTCAGATCATGTAGTCTCTCAGCTCCCTCACCGTCAGTCGTTCACATCGTCGCATCTGCGCTAGCCGGTCATCGCGTCAGTCATCGTCGTTCATCGTCACAATACAAATCGGTCTCTTTCAGCAGCAGCGTCATCGTCAGCGTCACAGCTGCGTCAAGCGTCATCTCGGGCGTCACGGTCACATCAGCGCAGCATCAGCCTCATCCGTCACGACAACGCACATGATCAGTCACGTCAGCATCATCAAGTTCAACGCGACTCAGCTCCAGCCACATCGCTCGGCACATCCTAGCGTTTCGGCCATCTAGTTCTGTCAGGCCTAGATATATCCATCAACGTTTCACAATGAGTTGTCCTCCAGGCCAGTGGGAACAAATGCCCTGTGTGCCTAAGAAACCCGGACAGATCCCCAGGACATCACCACAGGCTCACCATGCCTCAGAAGTTTGCTGTGCATAGGGTGCTGTCATACATCTCCGCCGCCATGCTGAGAGAAAGTCTCAATGGGTTTCAGAAATGGGGAATATGAACCGGTGGTCATTGAACCAGACGCTCTGAATGGAAACTCAACATATTGGTGCTTGCTCTGGTTGCCTGCTCCCTTCTGTGGAGAATGGAAGGAGTATGTCGATTGTAATGACCCACTTTGACGTGCGGGAGGACGCACCACTGCTGATGGCTGCACGAGGTGACGTCGCCCCTCTGGCCAGACCTGTACGATGGCACGGTGACCAATGATGTGCCCTTTTTGTTAGTTGAACCCTGTCTCGTCGATGAAGATGTACTCTGCAGGGTCAGCCATGGCATCCAGCTCAATTTCTACAGAAGTAAAAAAACACACTATTTAACTGTACTCAATCAGTACTGCAGTCGTACTACTGTAGTGGAATAAGATTGTTGTATGCAGTTACTGTAACACATTACTATACACTACTGTTTGCTTTAACACATTATATACTATCCTGCTGTTACTGTAAAATTACATATACACTAGTATTGCTGTAACACATTACTATACACTACTGTATTGCTGTAACACACTATATTACTATACACGCTGTATTGCCTGTACACACTCTACTATTACACTACTGTATTGCCGTAACACATTACTATACACTAACTGTCAGTTGCTGTAACACATTACTAACACTACTGTATTGCTGACACATTACCTATACACTACTGTCAGTTGCTGTAATCAACATTACTATACACTACCATTTACTTCACATTCTATACATACGTACGCTAAACATACTATACACTACTGGTATGCTGTAACAATTACTATTCACTACTGTATTGCTGGAGAGATGGGTCAACTCACATACTGTTAAAAATTCGTTACAGTATAGAATTACCGTCAACAATTGGAGTCTTTTGCTCCTTCAACTCTGTTTGAATTCCTTTCAAAAGGCACACGGTTCAGGCATGCTTTGTCCTCATGAGTTTTTGACGATGGTCATGTGGAAATCTGATGCTGTCAATTCCTTGGAAGACTACCTGGTCTTCAACTATTTGGGTTTGAATTTCCCTCAAACGGATGGCATTATTGGCAATCACCATATTCACCAGGGCAGTCTCCTGCTCAGCTGTGAGAAGTGTCCGCCTACCTCAAATACAGCGCCTTGCAGAAGTATTCATCCCCCTTGGCGTTTTTCCTATTTTGTTGCATTATAACCTGTAATTTAAATGGATTTCTATTTGGATTTCATGTAATGGACATACACAAAATAGTCCAAATTGTTTAAGTGAAATGAAAAAAATAACTTGTTGCAAAAAAAAAAAAGAAGAAAAACAGGTAAGTGGTGGGTGCATATGTATTCACCCCTTCATATGCTATGAAGCCCCTAAATAAGATCTGGTGCAACCAATTACCTTCAGAAGTCACATAATTAGTTAAATAAAGTCCACCTGTGTGCAATCTAAGTGTCACATGATCTCAGTATATATACACCTGTTCTGAAAGGCCCCAGAGTCTGCAACACCACTAAGGGTGTTGCAGACACTCTGCAACGACTCCAGACACTAAGGGGCACCACCAAGCAAGCGACACCATGAAGACCAAGGAGCTCTCCAAACAGGTCAGGGACAAAGCTGTGGAGAAGTACAGATCAGGGTTGGGTTATACAAAAATATCAGAAACTGTGAACATCCCATGGAGCACCATTAAATCCATTATTAAAAAATGGATAGAATATGGCACCACAACAAACCTGTCAAGAGAGGACCGCCCAACAAAAATCAGAGACCAGGCAAGGAGGGCATTAATCAGAGAGGCAACAAAGAGACCAAAGATAACCCTGAAGGAGCTGCAAAGCTCCACAGCGGAGATTGGAGTATCTGTCCATAGGACCACTTTAAGCCATACACTCCACAGAGCTGGTCTTTACGGAAGAGTGGCCAGAAAAAAGCCATTGCTTAAAGAAACACGCTTGGTGTTCGCCAAAAGGCATGTGGGAGACTGTGGAAGAAGGTTCTTCCATAAAATGTAGGTTTTTGGCCAAGAAGGAAAACGCTATGTCTGGCGCAAACCCAACACCTCTCTTCACCTCGAGAACCCCATCCCCACAGTGAAGGATGGTGGTGGCAGCATCATGATGTGGGGATGTTATTCATCGGCAGGGACTGGGAAACTGGTCTGAATTGAAGGAATGATTGATGGCGCCTCACACAGGGAAAGTCTTAAGGGAAACTTGTGTCAGTCTTCCAGAGATTTGAGACTGGGACGGAGGTTCACCTTCCAGCAGGACAATGACTCTAAGCATACTGCTAAAGCAACACTTGAGTTGTTTAAGGGGAAACATTTTAATGTCTTGGAATGGTCTAGTCAAAGCCCAGACCTCAATCCAAATGAGAATCTGTGGTATGACTTAAAGATTGCTGTACACCAGCGGAGCCCATCCAACTTGAAGGAGCTGGACCAGTTTTGCCTTGAAGAATGTGCAACAATCCCAATGGCTAGATGTGCCAAGCTTATAGAGACATACCCCAAGAGACTTGCAGCTGTAATTGCTGCAAAAGATGTCTAACAAAGTATTGACTTTGGGGGGGGTGAAAAGTTATGCACGATCAWGTTCAGGTTATTTTTTTGTCTTACTTCCTAATTGTCTCACAATAAAAAATATTTTGCATCTTCAAAGTGTTATGTTCTCATGTACAATGGACACCAACTGAAATGACAACCTGCTACATTCCCACAACAATCTATTTATTTTATTTTTCTAACTCAAAATATACCCCCACAAAAATATATATTTTAATTCCAGGTTGTAAGGCAAAAAATAGGAAAAATGCCAAGAGGGTGAATACTTTCCCAAGACGCCGTACCTCAGAGAACTAATAGAATGTCCAGCTTGTACAAAATGAACAGCAACCAGATTTTTTGTCTCACCTGTCTGTATATTGCTGCGAGACACACCCCAAGAGACTTGCAGCTGTAATTGCTGCAAAAGGTGGCTCTACAAAGTATTGACTTTGGGGGGGTGTATAGTTATGCACTCTCARGTTTTTTTGTTTGTCTTACAATAAAAAATATTTTGCATCTTCAAARTGGGATGCATGTTGTGTAAATCAAATGATACAAATCCCCACAATTTTAATTCCAGGGTGTAAGGCCAAGGGGGGTGAATACTTTCGCAAGCCACTATAGATGGCCACCTCTCAGTTACAAATTTGACCAATACTGACCTATGGTCATCCATTACTGTGGTAAAAACTACACTGCAAACAAAGTGGAGATTCAGTCTATATGCACTACGACATTACATGTGTCACAGTAACAACAAGACAAATGACCTGTTTTCCCTTCAGAAAGTACGGACAATGGATGCAACCGTGTAACGGCTTAGGTTGGGTTGCACTAGCTGTCCAGCTTCTCTCATAGTCCTCCCATGTCTGAGCACATGATGAACTAGGGTGGCACGGATTTCATCTGAGATTACCTTGTCTTTGTTGTTGTTGTCCTCATCCTCTTCCTCTCTGTTGTCTTGCATCTTCGGCATTGTTAGGATCCATTGTTCCAAAGCACATGGCCTCTAGGCCCTATTTATTGATCCTGCAAATCTGATTGGTGTGTTAACCATTTTGAGACTTAGTGTTTGCACCTGGAGAAAGGTGTGCTCTTTGAGTTTAGGTTGTGATGACTTGAGTTAATTATGTTGTGTTTGCTGAATGAATATGTAGTGCAATTAATTAAATATTTATCCACTTTTGTGTAAAGTTATGCAGAAAGAGTTTTGAATATTGAAACAGGTGGAAACAGGTGAATAGTGTTTATGGTTATTGGAAATGTGTGTGTGTTTTTGGGACATAAAGGGATGGGTTTTTGTGCTACAGGAACCCGTTTTCGTGTTTATTAAGCAATCGAGAAAAACTGCTAGATTAGGATGAAGGGAGGGTGAGCTGATCCTAGATCAGTGTCTTCTTCTACCGGGAAGGTTTTCATCTTTTTGTGGACGGCAGTGGGAATAACCAATAGAGGAGGCTGGTGCGAGTAGAGAGGACAGGCTCATTGTAATGCCTGGAATGGAATAAATGGAACGGTATCAAACACATCAAACATATGGAAACCACATGTTTAACTCCATTCCGTTAATTCCATTCCAGCTATTACAATGAGCCCGTTCTCCTATAGCTCCTCCCACCAACCTCTTCTGGTCTACAATGACGTACAATGGGGAAGTAAATAACCGTGAGCCTCTAATTCTCCACCTCTTAGGTCGGTAAAAATCATCAATCTGGAGAATTATCAACGTGCGTTCAGCTGAATGTGTCTCAATACCTGTAGCCCTTTCCTGCAGTCAGACGGCCTCATGGGTGGAATGTTATTCATATTTTTTAAGAATTTCATAATTAATAAACATCATTAAAAGAACAACGCATAAAATCTGGTGTTTTAAGGTCAAACAATTTTGTTATAATTCAGTCTTTCTGTGATGATGTATATAAAGTGTAATATTGGGATGGAAACTCAAAATGTAATACATTTCAACTCTATATCTGACATGGTACAGATGTCTTCTTTTCTTAAGCCATTAACCATGTGTGTGTGAGGTGTACTTTTGTATCAAAAGTAGATTTTGTTTAAGACTACCAAGAATCACTCTGTGTGACCCTGATTTATCCCACTGCAGTAAAACATGTATCAGATTTATAGTTAGTTACTGTCTCGTTCTCATGAAGAACTGACCATTTGGACGAGGGACAATGTTAGACACCTCATATTCAATTGTGTTTTGCATTCCCCAGTAATATGTGTGTGTGTCAACCGACTGTCTGTGGTGTCTGCTTTGAACAGCACAGGTCATTTTCCATGCTACTGTCACTCCTCAAAAGCAGTACACTGGGCTGTGTCTCTCGCTCTGTCTATGGCAGGCTGACAGACCATAAACCAGGAGAAAATATTCCTCCTAGTAACAGACATTATATTTAAAATCCCATCTGTGATTGTTTGTCTTAGTGCTTATTCTGCTGATGTTTACACTGGTCATAATGGTTGGAAACGATGTGTCAGAAGAGAGAAAGTCAGCCTTAGATGTTGT
>NW_019944171.1:14798-23462 GCF_002910315.2 Salvelinus sp. IW2-2015
AGGTTAACTCAGAGAATATCACTGACTAAAGGGGCGGTAACCAGAAGAATATCACTGACTAAAGGGGGGTAACCAGAGAATATCACTGACTAAAGGGCGGTAACCAGAGAATATCACTGACTAAATGGGGGCAGTAACCAGAGAATATCACTGACTAAAGGGGAGGTAACCAGAGAATATCGGGACTCAGTTAGGGAACAGTTAGTGTGCATCCCAAATGGCAACCTATTCCCTACGTAGTGCACCAGATTGGCCCTTAGGGCTCTTGTCAACAGTAGTGCACTATATAGGGAATAGGGTGCCATAGGGCTCTTGTCAACAGTAGTGCACTATATAGTGAATAGGGTGCCATAGGGCTCTTGTCAACAGTAGTGCACTATWTAGCGAAAAGGGTGCCATTTGAGACGGAAACGTATTCGTTGTTACAGAGACTCAGCGATGCAGGCAGCGAGCAGTGTTAATTATTAAGAGGGCGGCTAATTTTATTGACAAGCCAAATCCATGGAGAATTAGTGGCTAACCGTAGTTTCCATCCATCCACTGCTCAAATACTGAAAGTATTCTTACTCCTCCTGAATATTTCACAATCCTGATTCCTGACAGAAGGGCTGGACACTGGAGCCAGAGGATCAGGGGCGAAGGGAGTGAACGTGATTCATAATAAGGGTTACGGGGGAGGAAAATTGGACCTCTCTGAAAATAAAATGGATGGCCTTCCCTTCAGCAAAACATGTTTTACTTAAACGTTCTCTGAACGTTTGGAAAATAAAAAAGAAGTGACCCTCCTTTATACCCAAAATAATAATTCAAACAAAGTGGATAGTAGAGAACATGTGTACTGTTGACCTTCGCTTCTTGGACAGACCGAGCCTTAGAGATGCAGTTTCAGAAACTGTTCTTCGTCCTGTAAGCATCACATGACAAGGTTTGTTGGTGTTTGCAGACCCTCGTGGACAAGAGTAGGGGTGGAGAGATCTCCTTTATAGTAAAACTATTGCGTGAATCTATCCTCATATTTGGAGGTCTGTGAAATAGTAGCCTTTCGTAAACATTTCATGCAAATTCTATGTCATTTCACATATTAGCAGAATATTTGTTTATACCACACAAATTACAGGCTATAAATATACAGAGAGATAGGGCTATGTGTTCATCTTATCATATTTCCACAATGCCAAATCAGTGTGTCTTCTTTGCAATGAAACTGTCCCTGTTTGCAAATAATTATATCTGAGACGTTCATTAGGTATCTGAGTATGGTACTTTCAGATGTTTGGCCTTCCTTTCCACCCCAGACAGAATAGGCCTACCTTTTAACCCCAGACAGAGTAGTCCTACCTTTCCACCCCAGACAGAGTAGTCCTACCTTTCCACCCCAGGCAGAGGAGGCCTACCTTTCCACGCCAGGCAGAGTATGTGGGCAGTGCGTTCTAGATCAGTCTGTTGAGTGCTTCTAGATCCAGTCTGTTTCAGTGCTCTGAGATCCAGTCTGTTGGAGTGCTTCTAGATCCAGTCTGTTTCAGTGCTTCTAGATCCAGTCGTGGAGTGCTTCTAGATCCAGTCTGTTGGAGTGCTTCTAGATCCAGTCTGTTGAGATGCTTCTCAGATCCAGTCGTTTGGAGTGCTTCTAGATCCAGTCTGTTGGAGTGCTCTTTTAGATCCAGTCTGTTGGAGTGCTTCTAGATCCAGTCGTTGGAGTGCTTCTAGATCCAGTCTGTTTCAGTGCTCTAGATCCAGTCTGTGGAGTGCATCTAGATCCAGTCTGTTTGGAGTGCTTCTAGATCCAGTCTGTTGAGAGTTCTTCTAGATCCAGTCTGTTGGAGTGCTTCTAGATCCAGTCTGTTGGGTGCTTCTAGATCCAGTCTGTTGGAGTGCTTCTAGATCCAGTCTGTTGGAGTGCTTCTAGATCCAGTCTGTTGGAGTGCTTCAGATCCAGTCTGTTGGAGTGCTTCTAGATCCAGTCTGTTGGAGTGCTTCTAGATCCAGTCTGTTGGAGTGGCTTCTAGATCCAGTCTGTTGGAGTGCTTCCAGATCCAGTCTGTTTCAGTGCTTCGAGATCCAGTCATGTTGGAGTGCTTCTAGATCCAGTCTGTTTCAGTGCTTCTAGATCCAGTTCGTTGAGTGCTTCTAGATCAGTCTGTTTCAGTGCTTCTAGATCCAGTCTGTTTAGTGCTTCTAGATCCAGTCTGTTGAGTGCTTCTAGATCCAGTCGTTTCAGTGCTTCTAGATCCAGTCTGTTTGGAGTGGCTTCAGATCCAGTCTGTTGAGTGCTTCTAGATCCAGTCTGTTGGAGTGCTTCTAGATCCAGTCTGTTGGAGTGCTTCTAGATTTCCAGTCTGTTGGAGTGCTTCTAGATCCAGTCTGTTTGGCAGTGCTTCTAGATCCAGTCTGTTGGAGTGCTTCTCAGATCCAGTCTGTTTCAGTGCTTTCTAGACAGTCTGTTGGAGTGCTTCTAGATCCAGTCTGTTTGAGTGCTTCTAGATCCAGTCTGTTGGGGTGCTTCTAGATCCAGTCTGTTAGTGCTTCTAGATCCAGTCTGTTGGAGTGCTTCTAGATCCAGTCTGTTGGAGTGCTTCTAGATCCAGTCTGTTGGAGTGCTTCTAGATCCAGTCTGTTGGAGTGCTTCTAGATTCCAGTCGGGTGGGAGTGCTTCTAGATCCAGTCTGTTGGAGTGCTTCTAGATCCAGTCTGTTTGGAGTGCTTCTAGATCCAGTCTGTTGAGTGCTCTCTAGATCCAGTCTGTTGGAGTGCTTCTAGATCCAGTCTTTTCAGTGCTTCTAGATCCAGTCTGTTGGAGTGCTTCTAGATCCAGTCTGTTGGAGTGCTTCTAGATCCAGTCGTTAGTGCTTCTAGATCCAGTCTGTTTCAGTGCTTCTAGATCCAGTCTGTTGGAGTGCTTCAGATCCAGTCTGTTGGAGTGCTTCTAGATCCAGTCTGTTGTTAGTGCTTCTAGATCCAGTCTGTTGGAGTGCTCTAGATCCAGTCTGTTGGAGTGCTTCTAGATCCAGTCTGTTGGAGTTCTTCTAGAGATCCAGTTCGTTTCAGTGCTTCTAGATCCAGTCTGTTTCAGTGCTTCTAGATCCAGTCTGTTTCAGTGCTTTCTAGATCCAGTCTGTTTCAGTGCTTCTAGATCCAGTCTGTTGGAGTGCTTCGAGATCCAGTCTGTTGGATGCTTCTAGATCCAGTCTGTTGGAGTGCTTCTAGATCCAGTCTGTTGGAGTGCTTCTAGATCCAGTCTGTTGGAGTGCTTCTAGACCAGTCTGTTGGAGTGCTTCTAGATCCATCTGTTGGAGTGCTTCCAGATCCAGTCTGTTGCATGCTTCTAGATCCAGTCTGTTGGAGTGCGTCTAGATCCAGTTCTGTTTGTATAGCTTCTAGATCCAGTCTGTTGGGGTGCTTCAGAATCCCAGTCTGTTTCAGTGCTTCTAGATCCAGTCTGTTGGAGTGCTTCAGATCCAGTTCTGTTGGAGTGCTTCTAGATCCAGTCTGTTGGAGTGCTTCTAGATCCAGTCTGTTGGAGTTGTTCTAGATCCAGTCTGTTGGAGTGCTTCTAGATCCAGTCTGTTGGAGTGCTTCTAGATCCAGTCTGTTGGAGTGCTTCTAGATCCAGTCTGTTGAGGGCTTCTAGATCCAGTCTGTTGGAGTGCTTCTAGATCCAGTCTTTTCAGTGCTTCTAGATCCAGTCTGTTGGAGTGCTTCTAGATCCAGTCTGTTTGGTGCTTCTAGAATCCAGTCTGTTTCAGTGCTTCTAGATCCAGTCTGTTTAGTGCTTCTAGATCCAGTCTGTTGGAGTGCTTCAGATCCAGTGTCTTTGGAGTGCTTCTAGATCCAGTCTGTTGGAGTGCTTCTAGATCCAGTCTGTTGGAGTGCTTCTAGATCCAGTCTGTTGGTGTGCTCTAGATCAGTCTGTTAGGGTGCTTCTAGATCCAGTCTGTTGGAGTGCTTCTAGATCCAGTCTGTTGGAGTGCTTCAGATCCAGTCTGTTGGAGTGCTTCTAGATCCTGTCTGCTGGAGCTGCTTCTAGATCCAGTCTGTTGGAGTGCTTCTAGATCCAGTCTGTTGGAGTGCTTCTAGATCCAGTCTGTTGGAGTGCTTTCTAGATCCAGTCTGTGGAGTGTTCTAGATCCAGTCTGTTGGAGTGCTTCTAGATCAGTCTGTTGGAGTGCTCTAGATCCAGTCTGTTGGAGGCTTCTAGATCCAGTCCTGTGGGATGCTTCTTGACGCTTCCAGATGGACAGCCGCGGTTTCATGAGAGGATCTGGAAGCTAAATGGTTCAGCGGAGCTGGCGGTTTGGAGGTGCTTGGTCAGGTCCAGCATGTCCAGGCAGGCCAGGTAGGCAGCGCTGGCTCCAGTCATCGGGGCATCTCTGCCGTCTGCAGCTTCTCGGATATTGGGACTCTCCGATGAAGTCGAGTCCCCACAGAGTATCCAGCCAGTATCCTCCTGAGCAATGAAGCGTGCCATGCCACCCCTGCCCGTGTAGGCCTCCTCTTGGGTCACTGTGGTGAAAACAAAACAACAGAGTCATGTGAGGTAACATTCTAATGAAAAAACACACCCGGCTAGCTCATCGTTAGCTAGCTTGTTGGAACAAGAGCTCTTAAAAACACGCAGTAAGTAGCTAGCTGTGACCAGTCATCTAATGAAAAACCACACCCGGCTAGCTATCGTTAGCTAGCTTGCTTGCAACCAGAGTCCTTCTAATGAAACCACACCGGCTAGCTATCGTTAGCTAGCTTGTTGACAACACAGAGTCTTCTAAATGAAAAACACACCGGCTAGCTATCGTTAGCTAGCTTTTGACAACACATGAGTCTTCTAATAAAACACACCGGCTAGCTATCTTAGCTAGCTTGTTGACAACAACAGAGTCTTCTAATGAAAACACACCCGGCTAGCTATCGTTAGCTAGCTTAAGTTGACAACACAGAGTCTTCTAATGAAAACACACCGGCTAGCTAGCGTTAGCTAGCTATGTTGACAACACAGAGTTCATCAAGTTACGGGCATGAATCAATTAATGATGTCGAACTTGATCTTCACTTATTTTAGCTATTGAGAAAATAAAATAGTTTGTAAAGAATTTACAAAAAAACTATTAAATATGTTTAAATATGACAGAACCATACATGAGCTCTGCCTACGCTGCCACTAGGCGTCATGGCAACTATATAAATCACTATGGAAATAAGGATGAACGTTAATATGTAGGCAAATAATATCTGTCAATTCAACCAGTTTAGAGTCACTTTAAGATGGGAATGCAAAAACACAAACTGAATATGAGACACACTAACATTGTCTCTCGCCCTCATCCAAATGGCCAAATTTGAAAGACAATGATATTACACATCTGTTGGCATCACTTGGATATAGAATCAGTGTGATGAAGAGGAAACTGGCATGAGCTTACTGAAGAGAGGACATACATAGACTCTAAACCAGGCCATAATGATGAAACTGGCCGTACTGACAAGCCAGAGAACAACCATTAGCAGCTCAACTATCACCCTAATGCCGGGTCAATCTGACTGGATGTCTGTTGGGATGCAATTGTGCAGGACGCTGTTTTTACTGGCCAAACAAAACATATCAAGCTCTCTCCCTCTCCTCTCCTCTCCTTCCTCTCTCCTCTCTCTCTCCTCTCCTCTCCTTCCTCTCCTCTCCTCTCCTCTCCTCTCCTCTCCTCTCTCTCCTCCCCTCTCTCCTCTCCTCTCCTCTCCCCTCTCACAGCCTTTCATCAATCATACTGGTGTAGACCTACGTGTTTTTAAAGACTCCCAACATTATTTATAAGTTTCTAGTAGAAAAAAAAGGCTCCACAACACTCTTTACACAGTTCTACAAGGAATGAAGACTCGTCAGATATCCATGTCACAGAGACTTGGTGAGAGGGCTGGTGAGAGGGCTTGGTGAGAGGGCTTGGTTGAGAGGGATAGCAGTGCTCAGGGAGTAAATGAGGTGAGTGTTCTATCCTTAACCCAACCCCTAACCTAACCAACCCCTAACCCTAAACCCAACCCCTAACCTAACCCACTCCTAACCTAACCCAACCCCTAACCTAACACCCAACCCCTAACCTAACCTAACCCCTAACCTAACCCAACCCCTAACCTAACCTACCCCCTAACCTAACCCAACCCCTAACCTAACCCTAACCCCTAACCTAAACCTAACCCCTACACCTAACCCAACCCCTAACCTAACCCTACCCCTAACCTAACCCAACCCCTAACCTAACCCAACACCTACCTAACTAACCCCAACCTAACCTAACCCAACCCCTAACCTAACCCTACCCTAACCTAACCCAACCCTAACCTAACCTAACCCCTAACCTAACCCAACCCTAACCTAAACCCAAACCCTAACCTAACCCAACCCAACCTAACCTAACCCCTAAACTTAACCCACTAACCCCTAACCTAACCCTAACCCCATAACCTAAACCCAACCCTAACCTAACCAACCTAACCCAACCACCTAACCTAACCACTACCCCTAACCTAACCTAACCCCTAACCTAACACCAACCCAACCTAAACCCTACCTAACCTAACCCTACCCCTAACCTAACCTAACCCCTAACTCTAACCCTACCCTTAACCTAACCCTACCCCCTAAACCCTTAACCTAACCCTAACCTACCTAACCCTAACCCCCCCATAACCTAACCCAACCCCTAACTTACCCAACCCAACCCCTAACCTCAACCCCTAACCTAACCCCAACCCCTAACCAACCCCTACCTTAACCTAACCCAACCCCTACCTAACCCAACCCAACCCCTAACCTAACCCACCCCTAACCCAACCCTAACCTAACCCTACCCCTAACCCCTAACTTAACCCTACCCTACCCTTAACCTAACCAAACCCCTAACCTAACCCTACCCCTAACCTAACCCAACCCCTAACTTAATCCAACCCCTAACTTAACCCTACCCACTACCTAACCCAACCCCTAACCATTCCCAACCCTAACCCCTAACCTAACCCCTACCAACTTAACCCAACCCCTAACCAACCCTAACCTTAACCCCTAACCCTAACCCAACCCCTAACTTAACCCAAACCCCTAACTTAACCCTACCCTTAACCTTAACCCAACCCCTAAACCTAACCTAACCCCTAACCTTAAACCAACCCCTACCTAACCCAACCCCTTAACCAACCCCTAACTAACCCTACCCCTAAAATACCCTACCCCTAACCTAACCCAACCCAACCCGCTAACCTAACCCTACCCCTAACTTAACCACCCCTAACCTAAACCCTTAACCACCCCTAACCTAACCCTACCCCTAACTTAACCCAACCCCTTACTACCCCTAACCTAACCCTACCCCTACCCCTAACCTAAACCAACCCCTAACTTAACCCTACCCCTAACCTACCTAACCCAAACCCCTAACCTAACCCTACCCCTAACCTAACCCAACCAACCCCTAACCTAACCCAACCCTACCTAACCTAACCCTAACCTTACAACCTAACCCAACCACCTACCTCAACCCCTAACCCTACCCCTTAACCTAACCCCAAACCCCTAACCTAACCCAACCCCTAACTTAACCTACCCTACCTTAACACTCCATAACCTAACCCAACCCCTAACCTAACCTTACCCCTAAACCTAACTAACCTAACCCCTAACCTAACCTAACCCTAACCCCTACTAACCACCTACCCTAACCCTACCCCTAACCTAACCCAACCCCTAACCCAACCCTAACCCCTAACTTAACCTACCCTACCCTTAACCTAACCCCTAACCTACCTTAACCTAACCCCTTAACCTAACCAACCCCTAACTTAACCCTACCTTAAAACCTAACCCTACCCCTAACCTAAACCCTACCCCTAACTACCCTAACCCAACCCTACCCCTAACCCTAACCCTACCCCACCTAACACCCCAACCTACCCAACCCCCTAACTTAACCCTACCCAACCCCTACCCAACCCCTAACCTAACCTAACCTAACCCTAACTCTAACCCAACCCCTAACCTAACCCAACCCCTAACTAACCCTACCAACCCTAACCCAACCCCTAACCTAACCTAACCTAACCCTAACCTAACCCAAACCCTTAACCTAACCTTACCCCTAACCTAACCCAACCCCTAACCTAACCCTACCCCTAACCTAACCCAACCCCTAACTTAACCCAACCCCTAACTTAACCCTACCCTTAACCTAACCCAACCCCTAACCTAACCCAACCCAACCCCTAACCTAAACCCAACCCCTAACCTAACCCTACCATAACCTAACCCAACCCCTAAACCTAACCCTACCCGCTAACTTAACCCAACCCCTAACCTAACCCAACCCCTAACCTAACCCTACCCCTAAAACCTAACCCTACCCCTACCTTACCCCATACCCCTAACTTAACCCTTACCCCTTAACTAACCCAAACCCTACCCCCCATAACCTTAACCCTACCCCTAAACCTAACCCTACCCCTAACCTAAACCCAACCCCTAACTTAACCAACCCCTAACTTAAACCCAAACCCAACCCACCCAACCCTAACCTAAACCTACCCCTAATTAACCCAACCCCTAAACCTACCTACTACCCTACCCTTAACTTAACCCAAACCCCTTAACTTAAGATCCCTACCCCTAACCTTACCCACTAAAACTGAACCCAA
>NW_019944171.1:23487-45628 GCF_002910315.2 Salvelinus sp. IW2-2015
GAGCCTACCTTTCCACCCCAGGCAGAGGAGGTCTACCTTTTCACTCCAGACAGAGTAGACCTACCTTTCCACCCAGACAGAGTAGGCCTACCTTTCCACCCCAGACAGAGTAGGCCTACCTTTCCACCCCAGAGCAGAGGAGGGACTACCTTTCCACCCCAGACAGAGTAGGCCTACCTTTCCACCCCAGACAGAGTAGACCTACCTTTCCTCCCCAGAACAGAGGAGGCCACCTTTCCACCCCAGACAGAGGAGGCCTACCTTCTAAGATTTAACTCCTGACTACTCTTCTTCTGTGCCTTAATCCAACAAATGAAGGTCACAAGTGTTTCCCTAAAAGCTGTTTGAGATGAAACATCTTCTATTGTACAGAAAGTGAATATCTTAATCAATTGACCAGTGATAGAATTAGATTACTTCCAAGAAAATAATATATATATATATTTTTTTTTGTCAATAAAACGTTTTTTGTCAATAAAATGTCAAAAGATTTCCATTTCCGATTTATTATTTTTGATTGATTATGCCGTGGCTGTTTCTTCTAGTTTCAGCAACACTATGTAAGTAACTCGAATCTGGCTTATTGTGAGGTCAATAACTCTCAGAAATACTTTCATGTTTTTTAATCAAATCAAATTTTAGTAGATGGCAAGATGACACTCTCTTTCTCAAACCGAGGCTAGTCCGCGGGCAACGTCATTTGATTTGGTTTCTCTCCGTCGCCCACACACACTTTACATTTTTTAGAGAGTAAAGCGTTTGAGCTTTCCATTACCAACAGAGAATTTTTAAATATCATTTTTTTTTTATAGATGATTGACTGAAAGGTATAGTCCAACCCATCGCGTATCTCACTGCATCCTCATACTGTGTGCCATATCTTGAAATAGCAGACAGACGGATTAAAAATACATTTACATTGTAATACTTCTGACAGCCACATTTAACTCCGCCCGTAACTAGACACATTGTTTTTAACTAAAATGTAAAAATGTTACGCAAAATAAACAACAAGTCATTTAAGAATAAATATAAGCTCAACAGAAGCTAGATCCAGTCTGTTGGGTGCTTCTAGATCCAGTCTGTTTCAGTGCTTCTAGATCCAGTCTGTTGGAGTGCTTCTAGATCCAGTCTGTTGGAGTGCTTCTAGATCCAGTCTGTTGGAGTGCTTTCTAGATCCAGTCTGTTCATGCTTCTAGATCCAGTCTGTTGGAGTGCTTCTAGATCCAGTCTGTTGGAGTGCTTCTAGATCCAGTCTGTTGGAGGGCTTCTAGATCCAGGTCTGTTGGAGTGCTTCTAGATCCAGTCTGTTTTCAGTGCTTCTAATCCAGTCTGTTGGAGTGCTTCTAGATCCAGTCTGTTGGGTGCTCTAGATCCAGTCTGTTGGAGTGCTTCTAGATCCAGTCTGTTGGAGTGCTTCTAGATCAGGCTGTTTGAGTGCTTCTAGATCCAGTATGTTGTGGTGCTTCTAGATCAGTCTGTTTGAGTGCTTCTAGATCCAGTCTGTGTTCAGTGCTTCTAATCAGTCTGTTGGAGTGCTTCTAGATCCAGTCTGTTTCAGTGCTTCTAGATCCAGTCGTTGGAGTGCTTCTAGATCCAGTCTGTTGGAGTGCTTCTAGATCCAGTCTGGGAGTGCTTCTAGATCCAGTCGTTGGGATGCTTCTAGATCCAGTCTGTTGGAGTGCTTCTAGATCCAGTCTGTTAGTGCTCTAGATCCAGTCTGTTGGAGTGCTCTAGATCCAGTCTGTTGGAGTGCTTCTAGATCCAGTCTGTTGGAGTGCTTCTACATCCAGTCTGTTGGAGTGCTTCTAGATCCAGTCTGTTTCAGTGCGTCTAGATCCAGTCTGTTGAGTGCATCTAGATCCAGTCTGTTGGAGTGCTTCTAGATCCAGTCTGTTGAAGTTCTTCTAGATCCAGTCTGTTGAGTGCTTCTAGATCCAGTCTGTTGGGGTGCTTCTAGATCCAGTCTTTGGAGTGCTTCTAGATCCAGTCTGTTGGAGTGCTTCTAGATCCAGTCTGTTGGAGTGCTTCTAGATCCAGTCTGTTGGAGTGTCTAAATCCAGTCTGTTGGAGTGCTTCTAGATCCAGTCTGTTGGAGTGCTTCTAATCCAGTCGTTGGAGGCTTCCAGATCCAGTCTGTTTCAGTGCTTCGAGATCCAGTCTGTTGGAGTGCTTCTAGATCCAGTCTGTTTCAGTGCTTCTAGATCCAGTCTGTTGGAGTGCTTCTAGATCCAGTCTGTTGGAGTGCTTCTAGATCCAGTCTGTTGGAGTGCTTCTAGATCCAGTCTGTTTCAGTGCTTCTAGATCCAGTCTGTGGGAGTGCTTCTAATCCAGTCTGTTGGAGTGCTTCTAGATCCAGTCTGTTGGAGTGCTTCTAGATCCAGTCTGTTGGAGTGCTTCTAGATCCAGTCTGTTTCAGTGCTTCTAGAATCCAGTCTGTTGGAGTGCTTCTAGATCCAGTCTGTTGGGGTGCCTCTAGATCCAGTCTTGATGCTTCTAGACCAGTCTGTTGGAGTGCTTCTAGATCAGGTCTGTTTGGAGTGCTTCTAGATCAGTTGTTGGAGTGCTTCTAGATTAGTCTGTTGAGTGCTTCTAGATCCAGTCTGTTGGAGTGCTTCTAGATCCAGTCTGTTGGAGTGCTTCTAGATCCAGTCTGTTTCATGTGCTTCTAGATCCAGTCTGTTGGAGTGCTTCTAGATCCAGTCTGTTGGAGTGCTTCCAGATCCAGTCTGTTGGAGTGCTTCTAGATCCAGAGTCGGTTGGAGTGCTTCTAGATCCAGTCGTTTGGAGTGCTTCTAGATCCAGTCTGTTGGAGTGCTTCTAATCCAGTCTGTTGGAGTGCTTCTAGATCCAGTCTGTTTCAGTGCTTCTAGATCCACGTCTGTTGGAGTGCATCTTAGATCCAGTCTGTTGGAGTGCTTCTAGATCCAGCTGTTGAGTCTTCTAGATCCAGTCTGTTGGAGTGCTTCTAGATCCAGTCTGTTGGTGTGCTATCAGTCTGTGGGTGCTTCTAGATCCAGTCTGTTGGAGTGCTTCTAGATCCAGTCTGTTGGATGCTTTCTAGATCCAGTCTGTTGGAGTGCTTCTAGATTCCAGTCTGTTGGAAGTGCTTCTAGATCCAGTCTGTTGGAGTGCTTCTAGATCCAGTCTGTTGGAGTGCTTCCAGATCCAGTCTGTTTCAGTGCTCGAGATCCAGTATGTGGAGTGCTTCTAGATCCAGTCTGTTTCAGTGCTTCTAGATCCAGTCTGTTGGAGTGCTTCTAGATCCAGTCTGTTTCAGTGCTTCTAGATCCAGTCTGTTTCAGTGCTTCTAGTAGTCTTCAGTGCGTTCATCCAGTCTGTTTCAGTGCTTCTAGATCCAGTCTGTTGGAGTGCTTCGAGATCCAGCTGTTGGAGTGCTTCTAGATCCAGTCTGTTGGAGTGCTTCTAGATCCAGTCTGTTGGAGTGCTTCTAGATCCAGTCTGTTGGAGTGCTTCTAGATCCAGTCTGTTGGATGTCTTCAGATCCAGTCTGTTGGAGTGCTCAAATCCAGTCTGTGTCAGTGCTTCTAGATCCAGTCTGTTGGAGTGCTTCTAGATCCAGTCTGTTTGAGTGCTTCTAGATCCAGTCTGTTGAGTGCTTCTAGATCCAGTCTGTTTCAGTGCTTCTAGATTCCAGTCTGTTGGAGTGCTTCGAGATCCAGTCTGTTGGAGTGCTTCTAGATCCAGTCTGTTGGAGTGCTTCTAGATCCAGTCTGTTGGAGGATGCTTCTAGATCCAGTCTGTTGGAGTGCTTCTAGATCCAGTCTGTTGGAGTGCTTCTAGATCCAGTCTGTTGGAGTACCCCTAACTTAACCCTACCCCTAACTTAACCCAACCCCTAACCTAACCCTACCCCTAACCTAACCCAACCCCTAACCTAACCCAACCCCTAACCTAACYTAACCCTACCCCTAACTTTCCCCTCAGCACTTTATCAACAATTGTGTTCCTCCCGTTGTTGAACTGTCGTGGGTGACCCCTCGGAGCTCTCGGCCTTTCATGTTCTCTCACCCTCTCCAGACCGGTCTKATGTAAAATATAGAAACAGGGCAGAAAGTTGCAACCCACGGTTTGGTATCAGCATAAACAGAAACCATCTTAATAAACCTACCCTTAACCCTAATGCTAACCTGATCCCTAACCCTACCCTACCCTAACCTAACCCTACCCTACCCTAACCCTACCCTACCCTAACCCTACCCTAACCCAACCCTAACCTAACCCCACCCTACCCTACCCTACCCTACCCTAACCCTACCCCTTCTGAAGCAAAGTGCTTTGCCTGAGCACTTGAAAAAGTGCTATATAAATGAAATTCATGATTATTATCGTTATGTGCTACTTTCCGGGCCCAGTCATGTTTCTGGTTTAATCCAACAGAAAATGAATCTTCGCCCTCAGGAGATCCCCACAGAACTCATCAGCCAATCCCAGAGGATACGGGCCGTGATGTTTCACCGCTGCCCTGGAAAAAGAGCTCAACTTGAGTCGTGTCGTGTGTGAGGGAGTTCCAGTCAGAACCTGTCTCTCCAGTCAGAACCTGTCGGGCCTAATAGCAACACAGAACACTTATCACGCGTCGGGTGAGAGGACCTCTCTCTACGCATTGAGACGTTATAACAACAAACAATAATGTCGGCTCCTTCCATATGGAACCATGGCAGCTCTGCTCTGCTCGCTGCTGGACCTCTTGGCAAGGTCACTCTAGAAGCTTCGCCCCAAATAGTGCACTATTTCTTATATATACTCTTAGAAAAAAAAGGTGCTATCTAGAACCTATCAGGGTTCTTCGGCTGTCCCCATAGGAGAACCATTTGAAGAACCCTACTTGGTTCCAGGTAGAACCCTTTTGGGTTCCATCTATAACCCTTTCCATAGAGAGTTCTACATGGAACCAAAAAAGGTTCTACCTGGAGCCAAAAAGGATTCTCCTATGGGGACAGCCGAAATAACCCTTTTGGAAACCTTTTTTATAAGACTGTAGTGCACTACTTTTGACCAGGGCCTAAAGGGCTATGGTTAAACGTAGTGGACTATAAACGGGAATAGGATCTCATACAGGACACAATCTAAAAGAGGAACAGAATAACAGAAGAACCACTCCTGTCTACAGTTCTAGTTTACTGTGGAAGTCAGTGGACCCTAACTCTCTTCTCCTCGAACCACGGAGTGGTCTGTCTGTCTCGGTTCTCTTCTATCACCATGTCATTTAAGGTGAGAGGCGAGCCCAGAGGCTACAGAGGGACACGAGGCTTCTTCTCTACAGCTGCATCCCAAATGTCACCATATTCTCTATAGAGTGCAGTACTGTTGACAAGGGTCTGAATAGGGCGCCATTTGGGACACAGAATCTGTTGTAGTTCAGTCTGTAGTGAAGAGTGGACAAAATCTCGGTACTCCCTATGTCATAGAATCCAATGTAGCATGACAATGAGGGGTTGACTTAGGGCAACATATGGAGAATCCATTTTGTGTGTGCGTGCATGTGTATTTGTGTGTGGACTCAACAGGCCAGGTAAGCCTAACCACTGAGAATACAGGCAAAAGCCTCAGTGATGCACTGACAGTACACCTCAAAACTGAACGTACCACCACATTTAACCATGGCAAGGTGACTGGGAATATGGCCGAATACAAACAGCGTAGTTATTCCCTCCGTAAGGCAATCAAACAGGCAAAGTGTCAGTATAGAGACAAAGTGGAGTCGCAATTCAACGGCTCAAACACGAGACGTATGTGACAGGGTTTACAGACAATCGTGGATTACAAAAAGAAAACCAGCCCCGTCGCGGACATTGACGTCTTGCTTCCAGACAAACTAAACAACTTCTTTGCCCGCTTTGAGGACAGTGCCACCGACGCGGCCCGCTACCAAAGACTGTGGGCTCTCCTTCTCCGTGGCCGACGTAGGTAAAACATTTAAACCTGTTAAGCATCACAAGGCTGCCGGCCCAGACGATATCCCTATCCGCGTCCTCAGAGCTTGCACAGACCAGCTGGCTGGTGTGTTTACGGACATATTCAATTTCTCCCTATCCCAGTCAAGCTGTCCCCACAGGCTTCAAGATGGCTTCAAGATGTTCCTGTTCCCAAGAAAGCCAGGGTAACTGAACTAAATGACTATCGCTTCGTAGGACTCACTTCTCTCATCATGAAGTGCTTTGAGAGACTAGTCAAGGATCATATCACCGACCCCCTACCCAACATCTTACCACTGCTACACCTGGCTATCAGCGGAGCCTTGTCTGGCAGCGAAACAGCYTCATTTAAAAAACACACTGTAGCTGATATGCTTGCCATGATACTTGCTTAAACAAATGTGGTTTCTACTGACAATTGAGGTGTACAAACTATGGCATATGTCACGTGTGCTTCCTCTCCGGCCTCTAGGCTGCTCATTATGGCGCACACCTGTCACCATCGTTACACGCACCTGCGCGTCATCACTCACCTGGACTCCATCACTTCCTTGATTACCTGCCCTCGAGTGTCTTGTGTTATTTTTAATTTATTAAAACACTCCCTGAACTTGCTTCCTGACTCTCAGCGCACATTGTCACAGCTTAAGGTGACGACGAGGGGATAAGAGGCAATCTGTATGTCACAACCTGATCTGTTTTACCTGTCTTACCTGTGTGCTTGTCTCCACCCCCCTCCAGGTGTCGCCCATCTTCCCCATTATCCCCTGTGTATTTATTTCTGTGGTCTCTGTTTGTCTGTTGTCAGTTAATTTTGTTTGTGAAACCTACCATCGTTTGTTCCCCTGCTCCTGCCTGTTTCTAGTCCTTCCTGGTTTTGACCGTTCTGCCTGCCCTGACCCTGAGACTGCCTGCCGTTCTGTACCCTTTGCACCCTCTCTGGACTATTGACCCCTGCCTGCATTTGACCTGTTTGCCTGCCCCTGTATTAAAAATAAACGTTTGTTTCTTCGACACTGTCTGCATCTGGGTCATACCTGAAATGTGATACCGTAATTTTGATTACGACATTAATAAGCGAGCTAGGACGGATGTAGTCAATATAACTATTTGTTCAGCACTTTTGAAATGTACAGCGACAGAATTCAGAACATGGGCCGTTCTTACAGTATTCTCGCTGTACACTAGGTCAGAACCGTAGCATAAATAAAGGGGGCATATGAGCAGACAATGAAAGCTCTTACAATATTTGATTGCATTTCTCTAAAACAGGCTATAGGCTAAATGTGCACCGCCAAGTCAGAACAGTAGGCTAGGTGATGAGGGGGAAAGGGAGCAAATTATTAGGGTGAGGCACAAGGGCCACTAACAGCWACTACACAACATACACTTAGTATTACTTTATTAACTACAGTATACACATCTCCCTGGCATATTACATCATTTAAGCAAAAGCAATCAAGACATTTTTGGACTCACATTGTTGTGCTGTGCTCCTTTGAACAGGAAGGTGGTCCTTCTTGTGGGCTCTAGAAAGAGGCCGAATTTTTCTCAAGCTCTCTCAACCAAGCCCTCTCACCAAGCCCTCTCAACAACCACTCTCAACAATCCCTCTCACCAAGCCCTCTCAACCAACCCTCTCAACCAAGCCCTCTCACCAACCCCTCTCAACTAAGCCCTCTCACCAAGCCCTCTCACCAAGCCCTCTCACCAAGCCCCTGCAACCAACCCCTCTCACAACCCTCTCAACCAACCCCCCTCACCAAGCCTCTCAACCAACCCTCTCACCAAGCCTCTAAACCAACCCCTCTCACGCAACCCTCTCACACCTAACCCCTCTCACCAACCCCTCTCACCAAGCCCTCTCACCAAGCCCTCTCCCCAAGCCCTCTCACCAACCCCTCTCACCAACCCCTCTCACCAACCCCTCTCACCAAGCTCTCTCACCAAGCTCTCTCACCAAGCTCTCYGTGACTTGGGATTCTCTGAGTCTCCATTCCTTGAAGAACTGTATAAAGCGTGTTGTGGAGCCTCTTTTTCTACTAAAAACGTATAAATAATTCATTCATTTGAAATGAACCAACCTTTAAAAYCTAGGCCTATGTGTATTGTCTATGTTTAGTTGAACCCTGGATTGAATTCAATAAATAACTGTTGATGACTTTGTAAATGCTACAGTATACAGGCCTAAATAGTCTCATTAATGAGGTATGGCGTATACACTATAGTTGCATTTAGTTTGCTCTGTTAATGATTTCAATAGCAAAAGTGAATATAGTATTTCGTTACTAAGAGATCTCTCAATAATCATTCTCACGATAGCACTTAGTAGTCAGTGACAAATGTCAACGCTAAGCAGGGCTTGGTTAAAACGCTGGATGGGAGACTGAATGAATAGCAGTAGATACATCAACTCTCCTGTAGGAGGTGCTGCCGAGCTTATAGTTTTTCACCCCCCTGATAGTCCTGTGGTTTAAATTCCCCCCTCAAAACAACAACAGTTGATAACTTTTTTTTTCTCAAATCCAATTTATTTTCCACGTAGATTCCATGTCATAATACGTTGGACAAGTTACATTGAAACAACGATGATAGAAAGCAGTTTGTTCCCAGTGAGAAACGACACTGCTAATTGAGAAAGAACCATGTTTAAATGGAACATTTTAACCTGAGATTTTTACTATGTATCATTCTGTCTCCTCAGCTGTGGGTCATAGTAGTGCACTACATAGGGAATAGGGCTCTGGTCTAAAGTAGTGCACTATATAGGGAATAGTGTGCCATTTGGGACCATATCTCTCTACACCACCACACATGAATAAACAAAACAAACTGACCTGTACGTGGGGCAGTCAAAGGAAGCGACAGGAGGTTGTGTGTGTGTGTGTGTGTGTGTGTGTGTGTGTGTGGTTAGGGAAAATATGATGTTAAATGGGACTTGCAATGTGGTGTCCCACATAGGTGTAGTTATACAAAACTGTGTTGTGTGTGGTGTGTGTGTGTGTGTGTGTGTGTGTGTGTGTTGTGTGTTGTGTGTGGTTGTGTGTTGTGTGTGTGTGTGTGGTGTGTGTGTGTGTGTGTGTGTGTGTGGTGTGAATAAACAGAAGAACACTCCCATGTACATGGTGCAGACTGTTCTTGCAATGCCTAAACTGGAGCATACAGTCTAGAAACAGTTTGTTACTGTCTGTATTTACACCTTTCACTGGCGTGTGTGTGTGTGTGTGTGTTGTGTGTGTGGTGTGTGTGTGTGTGTGTGTGTGTGTGTGTGTGTGTGTGTGTGTGTGTGTGTGTGTGTGTGTGTGTGTGTGTGTGTGTGTGTGTGTGTGTGTGTGTGTGTTATGCAGCAATGGGATTCATGGTCAGGTGGGATGAAAGACAAAACACTCTGTCCTCCTCATCCATCATCTCTCTCTTCCACAACGATGAGAGGGAGGGAGAGAGACAGAGAGAGCAACGAAGGGACGGGTGGACAGCTGGAGAGACAGACAGTAGGCCAGTCTTCTCTACCACAGGTCTGCTGCCATCCTCTCCTCTTGCCCACAGCTCTCTGACTGTGTCTGAATCCTTCAGCCACCCATCTGACCGACCAGCCTGCCGGACATCCTGACCATCAGCTGCGACAATCCCGACCGACAAGCGCGGACCATCCTGACCATCCAGGCCTGGCCGGACCATCCTGACCATCCAGGCCTGCCGGACCATATCCTGCCGCCAGGCCTGCCGGACCATCCTGACAATCCAGGCCTGCCTGGCTCTGAGACCGCTTCCGAGACCAGTCCTGACCATCATCAGGCCTGCCAGACCATCCTGACAGTCCAGGCCTGCCAGACCATCCTGACCATCCAGGCCTGCCAGACATCCTGACAGTCCAGGCCTGCCAGACCATCCTGACCCATCCATGCCTGCCGGACCATCCTGACCATCCAGGCCTGCCGGACCATCCCTGCCCAACCAGGCCTACCGGACCATCCAGACCATCCTGACCATCCAGGCCTGCCAGACCATCCTGACCATCCAGGCCTGCCAGACCATCCTGACAGTCCAGGCCTGCCGACCATCCTGACCGTCCAGGCGCCTCAGACCATCCTGACAGTCCAGGCCTGCCAGACCATCCTGACCCATCCAGGCCTGCCGGACACTGATCAGGCCTGCGGACCATCTGACTCCAGGCCTGCCGGACCATCCTGACCCATCCAGACGCTTGCCAGACCATCCTGACCATCCAGGCCTGCAGACCATCCTGACCCATCCAGGCCTGCCAGACCATTCTGACCCATCCAGGCCTGCCGACATCTGACCATCCAGGCTGCCTCGCATCGGCTGCCGGACCATCCTGCCCAACCAGGCTGCCGGACCATCCTGACCATCTGACCATCCAGGCCTGCCAGACCATCCTGACCATCCAGGCCTGCCAGACCATCATGACCATCCAGGCCTGCCGGACCATCCTGACCATCCAGGCCTGCCAGACCATTCTGACCCATCCAGGCCTGCCGGACCATCCTGACCATCAGGCTGCCGGACCATCCTGCCCAACCAGGCCTGCCGGACCATCCTGACCATCCTGACCATCCAGGCTGCCAGACCATCCTGACCATCCAGGCCTGCCAGACCATCATGACCATCCAGGCCTGCCGGACCATCCTGACCATCCAGGCCTGCCGGACCATCCTGACCGTCCAGGCCTGCCGGACCATCCTGCCCATCCTGACCCACCCGGCATGCCGGACTCCTGACCATCCTGACCCACCAGGCCTGCCGGACCATCCTGACCCACAGGCTGCGGAATCCTGACCATCCTGACCGTCCAGACCCGCAGGCCTGTTGCCCTGTTGCCTGGAGCTCACCACGACCGTGCTGACTGCCGAGCCTGACCTCGGAGCACAGGGGTGAAAAGAGTCTGAAATAAAATAAACCGAAGACTGCTCAGATGAACACACTGAAACAAAGTGGGGGGATAGCTCACAATGGGTCTGAGTATAATGATTGTTCTGTCACGACCAGGGAACACAGGGAAAAGTCTCAGTTAATGAACTTGTTTTCTGTCACGACCAGGGACACAGGGAAAAGTCTCAGTTTAATGATCTGTTCCTGTACAACCAGGGAAACACAGGGAAAGTCTCGTTTAATGACTTGTTCCTGTCACAACCAGGGAACACAGGGAAAGGTCTCGGTTTAATGACTTGTTCCTGTCACAACCAGGGAACACAGGGGAAGGTCTCGGTTTAATGACTTGTTCCTGTCACAACCAGGGAACACAGGGGAAGGTGGCATCCCACATGGCATATAGTTCACTACTTTTGTCCAGGGCCCATCCCAGCTAACAATTCTAGGCAGAGAGAACATTTGTGTAATGTTCCCCTCAAGTGTGTCCAGCTTTCCATCAGTTAGGGGAACATTCCATCAGTTAGGGGAACATTCCATCAGTTAGGGGAACATTCTATCTATGTTAGGAAAAACCTTCTGAGAACTTTTTTAAGCATGTTTTGTCGTTAGAGTTACAGTAGGAGAGCATTCCCTTAATATAACACAGAACATACCCAGAACGTGATTACCAATATAACACAGAACATACCCAGAACGTGATTACCAATATAACACAGAACATACCCAGAACGTGATCACCATGTTCTCAGAATATCCAATATTAATGCTGTGTGTCCAGTTTTTGGAAGGTTAGGAGAATATTCATATTCAAATTATTATATAGATATTTTTTTTAAATATAAAACATTGACATACAAGTGACAACATAAAGATGCACACAAACACCCACATCATCACCCGTGTCCAGACCCATCTGCTCACACCCCATCTCCTAAGTCCGTTAACACACTCTACCACAATGTCTCAAACGGCACCATTTTGTTTCTCTCGTTCGCCAACACACTTTCAACATCTAGATAATAAAGCACTGGACCTCTCCATTGTGTGGACGATGGAGGGTTGAAGTTTGGATAGGTCTTCTGATGCAGCACTCCATCACTCTCCTTCTTGGTAAAATATCCCTTACACAGCCTGGAGGTGTGTTGGGTCATTGTCCTGTTGAAAAAACAAATTAGTCCCACTAAGCACAAAACAGATGGGATGGCGTATCGGTGCAGAATGCTGTGGTAGCCATGCTGGTTAAGTGTTCCTTGAATTCTAAATAAATCACTGACAGGGTCACCAGCAAAGCACCCCCACACCATCACACCTCCTCCTCCATGCTTCATGGTGGGAACTACACATGCGGAGATCATTCGTTCACCTACTCTGCGTCTCACAAAGACACGGCGGTTGGAACCAAAAATCTCAAATTTGGACTCATCAGACCAAAGGACAGATTTCCACCGGTCTAATGTCCATTGCTCGTGTATCTTGGCCCAAGCAAGTCTCTTCTTATTATTGGTGTCCTTTAGTAGTGGTTTCTTTGCAGCAATTCGACCACGAAGACCTGATTCACACAGTTTCCCCTGAACAGTTGATGTTGAGATGTGTCTGTTACTTGAACTCTGTGAAGCATTTATTTCGACTGCAATTTCTGATGCTGGTAACTCTAATGAACTTATCCTCTGCAGCAGAGGTAACTCTGGGTCTTCCTTTCCTGTAATGGTCGTCATGAGAGCCAGTTTCATCACAGCGCTTGATGGTTTTTGCAACTGCACAAGAAGAAACTTTCAAAGTTCTTGACATTTTCCGGATTGACGGACCTTCATGTCTTAAAGTAATGATGGACTGTAATTTCTCTTTGCTTATTTGAGCTGTTCTTGCCATAATATGGACTTGGTCTTTTACCAAATAGGRCTATCTTCTGTATACCACCCATATGTTGTCACAACACAACTGATTGGCTTAAATGCTTTAAGAAGGAAAGAAATTCCACAAATTAACTTTTAACAAGGCACACCTGTTAAATGAAATGCATTCCAGGTGACTACCTCATGAAGCTGGTTAAGAGATTGTCAAGAGTGTGCAAAGCCGTCATCAAGGCAAAGGGTGGCTACATTGAAGAATCTCAAATATAAAATACATTTTGATTTGTTTAAAACTGTTTTTGGTTTCTACATGATTCCATATGTGTTATTTCATAGTTTTGATGTCTTCACTATTATTCTACAATGTAGAAAATAATAAAAAATAAAGAAAAACCCTGGACTGCTACTGAATATGTTTTTTCAGGATGATTTACGAGAAAGGTATCGTCCAACCCATCGGGTATCTCACTGCACCCTCATGTATAATGTCTGGAAATATACAAACAGACGGATTAAAAAGTACATTTACATTGTAAAACTTCTGACAGCCAACCTTTCTAACTCTGCCCATAACTGTTGGACTTTATAGCATTCCCAGAAGGCATGCATTATAGTGTCACTGTTCGKTTTATACTGAAGACATGACTCTGCCGTTGTGCTGCAGGATTTGTTAGTTTTATACTGAAGACATGACTCTGCCGTTGTGCTGCAGGATTTGTGAATTTTGTCATTTGTGTAATACATTCTTTACATTACTTTAAACTGGATTAAGCGTACATTTTCTTTAACTATAATTTTGTTAGTTAAGTTCCAACATTACATCTTGTGCCAATATCAGTTATTTTTACTTCTTGAGTTCAGTAATTCTTTTTTCGAAGAGATTGGTTAACTCTCAACCCCAATTTCAGTCTTTGCCCAACCCTTTACATTTTTTGGCAAAATGCATTCAGGTGAGAAGTTGTGGGTGGGGAGAATTGCTCATAAATATTCATATTGGAGTGGGTAAAAGAGTTGTACCTGATCCCAACACTTTCTTACTAAAGCAAACTTACCAGAAGTCCACTGGCACGCTGTGATAATAAAATTATGTCCATAGCAGCACATATTGCTCTGGGCAGWTAGTTCACAGTGATAAGGCTCTGGACAGTTAGTTCACAGTGGTAAGGCTCTGGACAGTTAGTTCACAGTGGTAAGGCTCTGGACAGTTAGTTCACAGTGGTAAGACTCTGGAAGTTAGTTCAACAGTGGATAAGGCTCTGGACAGTTAGTTCCAGTGATAAGGCTCTGGACAGTTAGTTCACAGTGATAAGGCTTGGACAGTTAGTTCACAGTGGTAAGGCTCTGGAAGTTTAGTTCACAGTGGTAAGGCTTCTGGACAGTTAGCTCACAGTGATAAGGCTCTGGACAGTTAGTTCACAGTGGTAAGGCTCTGGACAGTTAGTCACAGTGATAAGCTCTGGACAGTTAGTTCACAGTGATAAGGCTCTGGACAGTTAGTTGACAGTGGTAAGGCTCTGGACAGTTAGTCACAGTGGTAAGGCTCTGGACAGTTAGTTCACAGTGAATAAGGCCCTGGACAGTTAGTTCACAGTGATAAGGCTCTGGACAGTTAGTTCACAGTGGTAAGGCTCTGGACAGTTAGATCACAGTGGTAAGGCTCTGGACAGTTAGTTCACAGTGATAAGGCTCTGGACAGTTAGTTCACAGTGATAAGGCTCTGGACAGTTAGTTCACAGTGGTAAGGCTCTGAGTTCCTGACATCTATTTCCACTTGCGGTGTAAATTCGAATCCCCCGTGGCGTGCAAATACTTTCTTTGAAATGTGGACTCACATTTATTGCGGTATTTTTTTGGGAAGAAAAGTGAAATCATCACTTTGAAAATGAAGATTAGGGGCTCACTTCTAGCCAACCCGTATTGCAGTATTTACCAATGGTCAAATGAACTCAGATTGGTCTTGGGTACTGTTTAAAAACCTACAACTACTACCAGGGTGACCTCTCTCACAGCTACAGTATGTTTTTCATAATTAGAAATATGTGGGCATGGGATGAATATTGTAAATAAAGGATTTGAAAAAAATATAGATTTGGCCCATTTGGGTTTAAATCTCCCAACCATTGAACGATGAGCCAACTGTTTAAATGGACTGCGACACAAATCAGCCATAACACAATACAACCATTTGTCATGACCACCATTGTCACCCATTTGTTGTTGAGATGGATGTATTATAATATAAACTTAGAATCCTCATAGACTACAAGTATTTTTTCTTCGTAAAAGCACATAGATGAGAAACGGTAAGCAAAAAACTGAGAATTTGGTTATTAGGGGAAATGTGCCTTATTGCCTTTTGAATTTTGTGAAATGTCAGTAGTCTAGTCAAGGAAGCATCATGCAAAAATATATTATCACACTCCGCCCATCTGCTTTTATAATAAACATTGAGGTGCTACCACCCAGCACATCTAGAAGGGAGTGCTTCTCACGGGTGCCTTCTCACGGGTGCCTTCTCACGGGTGCCTTCTCACGGGTGCCTTCTCACGGGTGCCTTCTCACGGGTGCCTTCTCACGGGTGCCTCTACATCACAATATTTTTTTAACAATTTTTATTTCATCTTTATTTAACCAGGTAGGCCAGTTGAGAACAAGTTCTCATTTACAACTGCGACCTGGCCAAGATAAAGCAAAGCAGTGTGACAAAAACAACAACACAGAGTTACACATAAACAAACGTACCGTCAATAACACAATAGAAAAMTCTATGTACAGYGWGTGCAAATGTAGAAGAGTAAGGAGGTAAGGCAATAAATAGGCATTGGAGGCAAAATAATTACAATTTAGCATTAACACTGGAGCGATAGATGTGCAGATGATGATGTGCAAGTAGAGATACTGGGGTGCAAAAGAGCAAGAGGATAAGTAACAATATGGGGATGAGGTAGTTGGATGGGCTATTTACAGATTGGTTGTGTACAGGTATAGTGATCGGTAAGCTGCTCTGACAGCTGATGCTTAAAGAGAGGGAAATATAAGACTCCAGCTTCAGTGATTTTTGCAATTCGTYCCAGTCATTGGCAGCAGAGAACTGGAAGKAAAGGCGGCCAAAAGAAGTGTTGGCTTTGGGGRTGACCAGTGAAATATACCTGCTGGAGAGTGCGTGTTGCTATAGTGACCAGTGAGCTGAGATAAGGCGGGGCTTTACCTAGCATAGACTTATAGAGGACCTGGAGCCAGTGGGTTTGGCAACGAATATGTAGTGAGGGCCAGCCAACAAGAGCGTACAGGTCGCAGTGGTGTGTAATATATTGGGCTTTGGTGACAAAACGGATGGCACTGTGATAGACTACATCCAGTTCGATGAGTAGAGTGTTGGAGACTATTTGTAAATGACATCGCCAAAGTCAAGGATTGGTAGGATAGTCAGTTTTACAAAGGTATGTTTGGCAGCATGAGTGAAGGAGGCTTTGTTGCAAAATAGGAAGCCGATTCTAGATTTAATTTTGGATTGGTGAGGCATAATGTGAGTCTGGAAGTAGAGTTTACAGTCTAACCAGACACCTAGGTATTTGTAGTTGTCCACATATTCTAAGTCAGGACCGTCCGGAGTAGTGATGCTAGTTGGGTGGGCGGGTGCGGGCAGCGATCGGTTGAAGAGCATGCAGTTAGTTTTACTTGCATTTAAAAGCAGTTGGAGGCCACGGAAGGAGTGTTGTATGGCATTGAAGCTTGTTTGTAAGTTTGTTAGCACAGTGTCCAAAGAGGGGCCAGAGGTATACAGAATGGTGTCGCCTGCGTAGAGGTGGATCAGAGAATCACCAGCAGCAAGAGCGACATCATTGATGTATACAGAGAAAAGAGTCGCCCAAGAATTGAACCCTGTGGCACCCCCATAGAGACTGCCAGAGGTCCGGACAACAGGCCCTCCGATTTGACACACTGAACTCTATCTGAGAATTAGTTGGTGAACAAGGCGAGGCAGTCATTTGAGAAGCCAAGGCTATTGAGTCTGCCGATAAGAACGTGGTGATTGACAGATTTTAGAAAGGCAGGGCAGGATGGATATAGGTCTATAACAGTTTGAGTCTAGAGTGTCTCCCCCCTTGAATAGGGGGATGACCGCGGCAGCTTTCCAATCTTTGGGGATCTCAGACGATACGAAAGAGAGGTTGAACAGTCTAGTAAATCGGGGTTGCAACTTCAGCAGATCATTTTAGAAAGAGAGGGTCCAGATTATCTAGCCCAGCTGATTTTTAGGGGTCATGATTTTGCAGCTCTTTCAGAACATCAGCTATCTGTATTTGGGTGAAGGAGAAATGGGGGAGGATTGGGCAAGTTGCTGTGGGGGGTGCAGAGCTGTTGGCCGGGGTAGGGGTAGCCAGGTGAAAAGCATGGCCAGCCGTAGAAAAATGCTTATTGAAATTGTCAATTATCGTGGATTTATCGGTGGTGACAGTGTTTCCTAACCTCAGTGCAGTGGGCAGCTGGGAGGAGGTGCTTTTATTCTCCATGGACTTTACAGTGTCCAGAACTTTTGTGGAGTTTGTGCTACAGGATGCAAATTTCTTTTTGAAAAAGCTAGCCTTTGCTTTCCTAACTGCCTTTGTATATTGGTTCCTAATTTCCCTGAAAAGTTGCATTTGGTCATGTAGTATGACAACCATTTGCCTCATGCAGTGCGACACATCTCCTTCGCATAGAATTGATCAGACACGTGGTGTGCAGTTTTGAGGCCGGTTGGACGTACTACCAAATGATCTAAAACAACATTGGAGGCTGCTTATGGAAATGAAATGAACATTGTAGTCTCTGGCAAGAGCTCTGGTGGACAATATTTCAGTCAGCATCCAACTGCACGCTCCCTCAAAACTTGAGACATCTGTGGTATTGTGTTGTGTGACAAAACTGCACATTTTAGAGTGGCCTTTTATTGTCCCCCAGCACAAGGTGCACCTGTGTAAAGATCATGCTCTTTCATCAGCTTCTTGATACGCCACACCTGTCAGGTGGATGGATCATCTTGGTAACGGAGAAATGCTCACTAACAGGATGTAAACTAATTTGTGCACAAAAAAATTAAATAARCTTTTTGTGCACATGGAACATTTTTGGGATCGTTTATTTCAGCTCATGAAAACATGGGACCAACACTTTTCTATGTTAATATTTTTGTTTAGTTTATATTGTTGATGAGAAAGGAATATTACAGGGGTCTATGTATTCTTCATGGAGAAATGACTTTGGTAAAAACAGACAGGGTGAGTGAGTATGACTCATGTTTTGTACGATGTGGACACATCGATCCAGACCTAAAGCTGTATATCATACTATTTGTCTGCTCTAAAAGCCCGTAAGATGTTTGTAGAGACCAGTATGACTTTAAAAGGAGGCCAGAAAATGGGGTGAGCACAAGTAATGAGTTTGACCTGCGTACTAGGAGAATCAGGTTATTCTGAACACTCTAAAAAGTGCCCATCCAGTCTTAACCTTGGGTCGTGTCCCAAACGGCACCCTATTCCCAAAAGGGGAATTTATTTTCCCCATGGGCCCTGGTCTAAAGTAGTGAACTATATAGGGAATAGCATTTGGGACTCACTCTGTCTCTCAGATCTCTTGCAGGAGATGCTGTTCCAAGACGAACTGTTCATCTGGAGCCAAGACATGGGAGGATGACGTGGTTAGCAGCTACGCTGACGGACCAGAGCTATAGGGTCCAGCTCCAAATGGCACTCTATTCCCTATATAGTGCACTACTTTTGACTAGAGCTCTGGAGAAAGTAGTGCACTATGTAGGGAATAAGGTGTCATTTGGGAAACAACCTTTAACAGAAGTGAAACAGATGCTTATCTGAAATAGTGAGACTTTGATGGGTCTCTGAGACATCCCATTACCTCCCACCACAAACCACGTCATAAACACGGCATGAAATACACCCTGTGAAGGAGTGGTTTACATTGTGAAAATTTGTTTTCCGATTCAACAAGTGATACATCATTTTTGAAGCTCTGTACTTTAATGAAATGTAGTTTTGTTTGTTTTGGACTTTGTGCCCCATTTTGTCAGAGCTGATCACATGTTTTGGTTAACAACTGCTCATACTCATGTTTTATTAGTAAAATATAGAAACAGCTCTACAGACAGAAACAACAAGTATTGCAAACAGCATTGGGATACGGTGGGAACATGTGGATCTGAGCAAGTGTGATGTCATTCATGTTTGTGTAAATGTAATTGTTACGTTTTTTTAATGTTTTGTCTCTGTTTGTTTTCTTGTTTGTTCCCCAAAAAAGCTATAAAATAAAAAATGAACTGCTTATACTGTAGTGGTCAGGTAACCAAGTAGCCTTGTCCGAGCAAGTAGCCTTGTCTGAGCAAGTAGCCCTGTCCGAGCAAGTAGTCTTGTCCGAGCAAGTAGCCCTGTCCGACCAAGTAGCCCTGTCCGAGCAAGTAGCCCTGTCCGAGCAAGTAGCCCTGTCCGAGCAAGTAGCCTTGTCCGACCAAGTAGCCCTGTCCGANAGCACCGCCCTCCATCGCATGGCGCTACAGAGGGTAGAGTGTACGGCCCAGTACATCACTGGAGCCGAGCTCCCTGCCATCCAGGAACTCTATACCAGGCGGTGTAAGAGGCCCTCAAAATTGTCAAAGACTCCGGCCACCCAAGTCATAGACTGTTCTCTCTGCTACCGCAAGGCAAGCGATAACCAATGCGCCAAGTCTGGAACCAACAGGATCCTGAACAGCTTCTACACCCCAAGCCATAAGACTGATAAAATACTCTTTTGACTCATCAGATACGCTGCTGTTACTGTTTATTCTCTATCCTGTTGCCTAGACACTTTATCCCTACTGTACCCATATGTACATATCTACCTCAATTACCTCGTACCCCTGCACATAGACTCCATACTGGTATCCTGTGTATACAACCAAGATATCGTTACTCATTGTATATTTATTCCTCATGTTATTATTTTTCTATATATTTTTCAAAACTGTTTCTCTCTGTGTTGTTGGGAAGGACCGTAAGTTAGAATTTCCCTGTTATTCTACCCCTGTTGTTTACAAAGCTTGTGACAAATTAAATTAAATGAATGAGACTGACACAAGACATAATGCTGGAGAGTTATCAAACCAGTGTACAAGTAGAGCCAACAGTCTGGGCAACAGGAATGATACACATGATGTACAGGCCTCTTGGCTTGGAGGCTGGTTAGTGTAGCTGGCTAACACACACCCTCCTCCCCTTGCTCTTCCTCCCCCTCTTTCTCCTCCTGCTAATCCTCCTACTCTGCTTTCTACTCCTCCTTCTCCTCCTCCTCCTCCTCTCCCCTCTTCCTCCTCCTCCCCCCTCCTCCTCCTCCTCCTCTCCTCCTCCACATGATGGATACATGATGCTCTGTCTTGTTGTTGGTCAAAGTCAAAGAGGGAGGCACACTTTGGACCTGGTTCTTAAATGATGAAAACCCAGAGTTGGGATTAGTGGAAATTCCTATTTAGGAGAAGGTTTTAAAAAACCTTTACACAGTTAAGTAAACTTTCTCCTTACAACATTATCACTAGGCCTGAACTATTCTTAGATTAGGAACATTGTTAAAAAGTAAAAGTAATCTTTCATAAATAATCTATTTCACAGTGTGCGTTGAAGTTTGGTGTTAGGAGTAAAAAAATCTGTTGTAGCATTAAAGACCCTGGGTTTTAAATCTCCTGCTCCTGCTAAAACACAGAGTGTGGCAGAGAGAGATACTCCACTTAAAGGACTTTGACCGTGGCAGAGAGAGAGAGATACTCCACTTAAAGGACTTTGACCGTGGCAGAGAGAGACTAGCCTTCTGGACAGGGCTACTTGGTCGGACAGGGCTACTTGGTCGGACAAGGCTACTTGCTCGGACAGGGCTACTTGCTCGGACAGGTGTACTGCTCGGACAGGGCTACTTGGTCGACAGGGCTACTTGCTCGGACAAGCTCTACTTGCTCGGACAGGGCTACTTGCCTCGACAAGGCTACTTGCTCGGACAAGGCTACTGGTTACCTGACCACTACAGTATAAGCAGTTCATTTTTTATTTTATAGCTTTTTGGGGAACAAACAAGAAACAAAACGAGACAAAACATTCAACATAGTTTCATGCTGATTTGAATATAGATATCTGCTGTAGATGAAATGGTTGTAGGCATCCCTATTTCCTGTTTAGATCACTTCTTTTGACCAATGGGGAATAGGTTTGCCATTTGGAATGTAACCCTTGCTGTATATGTCAAATTATCATCTTGCCTACCCACAATACCCACAATACCCACAAACCCACAATACCGGCAATACCACAATACCGGCAAGTGGAGTATCTTCTCTGCCACGGTCAAAGTCCTTTACGTGGAGTATCTCTCTCTGCCACGGTCAAAGTCCTTTAAGTGGAGTATCTCTCTCTCTGCCACGGTCAAAGTCCTTTAAGTGGAGTATCTCTCTCTCTGCCATGGTCAAAGTCCTTTAAGTGGAGTATCTCTCTCCTCTTGCCACGGTCAAAGTCCTTTAAGTGGAGTATCTCTCTCTCTCTGCCACGGTCAAAGTCCTTTAAGTGGAGTATCTCTCTCTGCCACAGTCAAAGTCTTTAAGTGGAGTAACTCTCTCTCTGCCACGGTCAAAGTCCTTTAAGTGGAGTATCTCTCTCTGCCACGGTCAAAGTCCTTTAAGTGGAGTATCTCTCTCTCTCTGCCACGGTCAAAGTCCTTTAAGTGGAGTATCTCTCTCTGCCAACTCTGTGTTTTAGCAGGAGCAGGAGATTTAAAACCCAGGGTCTTTATGCTACACAGATTTTTTTACTCCTAACACAAACTTCAACGCACACTGTGAAATAGATTATTTATGAAAGATTACTTTTACTTTTTAACAATGTTCCTAATCTAAGAATAGTTCAGGCCTGTGATAATGTTGTAAGGAGAAAGTTTACTTAATGTGTAAAGGTTTTTTAAAACCTTCTCCTAAATAGGAATTTCCACTAATCCCAACTCTGGGTTTTCATCATTTAAGAACCAGGTCCAAAGTGTGCCTCCCTCTTTGACTTTGACCAACAACAAGACAGAGCATCATGTATCCATCATGTGGAGGAGGAGAGGAGGAGGAGGAGGAGGGGGGAGGAGGAGGAAGAGGGAGAGGAGGAGGAGGAGGAGAAGGAGGAGTAGAAAGCAGAGTAGGAGGATTAGCAGGAGGAGAAAGAGGGGGAGGAAGAGCAAGGGGAGGAGGGTGTGTTAGCCAGCTACCACTAACCAGCCTCCAAGCCAAGAGGCCTGTACATCATGTGTATCATTCCTGTTGCCCAGACTGTTGGCTCTACTTGTACACTGGTTTGATAACTCTCCGCATTATGTCTTGTGTCAGTCTCATTCATTTAATTTAATTTGTCACAAGCTTTGTAAACAACAGGGGTAGAATAACAGGGAAATTCTAACTTACGGTCCTTCCAC
>NW_019944171.1:47219-76465 GCF_002910315.2 Salvelinus sp. IW2-2015
GATACTACTGGTCCCAGTCTGCTCTGATACTACTGGTCCCAGTCTGTCTCTGATACTACTGGTCCCAGTCTGTCTCTGATACTACTGGTCCCAGTCTGTCTCTGATACTACTGGGTCCCAGTCTGTCTCTGATACTACTGTCCCAGTCTGCTCTCTGAATACTACTGTCCCAGTCTGTCTCTGATACTACTGGTCCCAGTCGTCTCTGATACTACTGTCCCAGTCTGTCTCTGATACTACTGGTCCCAGTCTGTCTCTGAACTACTGGTCCCAGTCTGTCTCTAATATACTGTCCCAGTCTGTCTCTGATACTACTGGTCCCAGTCTGTCTCTGATAACTACTGGTCCCAGTTCTGTCTCTGATACTACTGGTCCCAGTCTGTCTCTGATACTACTGGTCCCAGTCTGTCTCTGATACTACTGGTCCAGTCTGTCTCTGATACTACTGGTCCCAGTCTGTCCCTGCATACTATGGTCCAGTCTGTCTCTGACTACTGGTCCAGTCTGTCTCTGATACTACTGGTCCCAGTGTCTGACTCTGATTACTACTGGTCCCAGTCTGTCCCTGATACTACTGGTCCCAGTCTGTCTCTGATACTACTGGTCCCGTCTGTCTCTGATACTACTGGGTTCCCAGTCTGTCCTCTGATACTACTGGTCCCAGTCTGTCTCTGATACTACTGGTCCCAGTCTGTCCCTGATGACTAACTGGTCCCAGTCGTCTCTGATACACTGGTCCCAGTCTGTCTTTCTGATACTACTGGTCCCAGTCTGTCTCTGATACTACTGGTCCAGGCCTGTCTGATACTACGGTCCCAGTCTGTCTCTGAATACTGGTCCCAGTCTGTCTCTGATACACTGGTCAGTTGTCCTCTGATACTACTGGTCCCAGTCTGTCTCTGATACTACTGGTCCCAGTCTGTCTCTGATTACTACTGGTCCCCAGTCTGTCTCTGATACTACTGGTCCACACTCGTCTCTGATACTACTGGTCCCAGTCTGTCTCTGAACTACTGGTCCAGTCTGTCTGAACCTGTCCAGTCTGTCTCTGAACTACTGGTCCCAGTCTGTCTCTTCTGATTACCAGTGATAGGATAGTGTCTTAGCAGCTGTCATAGGAAACGACCATGTGTCTCTGCCAAGGTGTTTCCCCATCTAGATCATCAATCACCAGTGGATTAATCCCTGTGGAAAGTGTTACATCTCTGATACGCCTGTAATAACTGTAGAGAGATGTATTCAGCTTAGCAGAATGGAAAACAATGAACAGGGATACTGGCTTTGGAAGTTGGAACCCTTTTGATATACTGCTGTTGCTGTTGAGTCACGGTCAAAATAACAACCTCAAAATGTGTTAATACTGTCACGTTCTGACCATAGTTCTTGTGTGTTTTGCTTGTTTTAGTGTTGGTCAGGACGTGAGCTGGGTGGGCATTCTATGTTGTGTGTCAGTTTTGTCTGTTTCTATGTTTGGCCTGATATGGTTCTCAATCAGAGGCAGGTGTTTGTGTTGTCTCTGATTGGGAATCAATATAGGTGGCTTGTTTTGTGTTGGGGTTTGTGGGTGGTTGTCCTGTTTTGTGTTTTCTCTGACCAGATAGGGCTGTATCGGTTTGCCACATTTTGTATTGTTGTAAGTGTTCACGTTTTCGTCTATTAAACATGTTGAGCACTGGCTACGCTGCGTGTTGGTCCGATCCCCGCTACACCTGTCTTCTCTTGAGAGAGGAAGGCTGCCGTACAAATACAGTTTATGAATTATTGTGTTGTATTATTATGACAGTTATTAATTATACAGTTTATTATGATTACAGTTTATTATGTATTACAGTTTATTATGTATTACAGTTTATTATTTAGGACAGTTATTATTTAGGCAGTTTATTTTGTATTACAGTTTTATTTATGACAGTTTAGTATTGTATTACAGTTTATATGTATTACAGTTATTATTTAAAGAATAGAATGCTCAACATAGTTTCATGCTGATTTGAAATATGATATCTGCTGTAGATGAAATGGTTGATAGGCATCCCTATTTCCTGTTAGATCACTTCTTTTGACCAATGGGGAATAGGTTTGCCATTTGGAATGTAACCCTTGCTGTATATGTCAAATTATCATCTTGCCTACCCACAATACCCACAATACCCACAATACCCACAATACGGCAATACCCACAATACCGGCAAGTGGAGTATCTCTCTTCTTGCCACGGTCAAAGTCCTTTACGTGGAGTATCTCTCTCTGCCACGGTCAAAGTCCTTTAAGTGAGTATCTCCTCTCTGCCACCGGTCAAAGTCCTTTAAGTGGAGTATCTCTCTCTCTGCCAGGTCAAAGTCCTTTAAGTGGAGTATCTCTCTCTCTCTGCACGGTCAAAGTCCTTTAAGTGAGTATCTCTCTCTCTCTGCCACGGTCAAAGTCCTTTAAGTGGAGTATCTCTCTCTGCCACAGTCAAAGTCTTTTTAAGATGGAGTTATAACCCCTGTCCGAGCAAGTAGTCCTGTCCGAGCAAGTAGCCCTGTCCGAGCAAGTAGCCCTGTCCGAGCAAGTAGCCCTGTCCGAGCAAGTAGCCCTGTCCGAGCAAGTAGCCTTGTCCGAGCAAGTAGCCCTGTCCGAGCAAGTAGCCCTGTCCGAGCAAGTAGTCTTGTCCGACCAAGTAGCCTTGTCCAAGCAAGTAGCCTTGTCCGAGCCAGAACTGCCCTCAGGGAAGGAGCCTATCTCCTGTTTCTGTAGTGTGAGGCAGATTTATGTACAAGTACAACCCCTGGACAGGATGCTAATCAATCACAGAGCCCAACTAAGCTACTGTATGTATACATGCTAGCTACCACGTGCTGAATTATGATATGTGCTTTCCATACCTCTCAACACAGCTCCTACTCAAAATATTTTCCTTCTCCCTCTACAAAATGTACAAAGGGGAAGCCATATTTCTCCCACTGCTCTCTGCAGCTGAGAAATATTCTCGTTCTCATCCATAATAATATCATCATGTAGACAAGACAACCCGCAGAGACTACCCAATGTATCTGCGAGCTGTTGGCTAGAGAGCAGGTGCCAAGACCAGAGGAGGCACACTTTTTATTTAACACAAAAGTTTTTATGACAAAACTATCAGTAGAGTGGAAAATGTGATGGAAACACATGGAACTTTAGATTTCTATTCGGTACATGAAATCTTAAGCGAAAAGTATATTTTGTTTGCACTACGTCATCACGCACTGATTTTTATCTGCAACAAGTCAATTTGGTGGAAACATACCACTGGTGGGAAAATTCACTTTTTTAAAAATTTAAACAGATTCTCGAATATTCACATGAAAATCTGTCGCCAATTGGATGGAAACCTTTCTTATGCCTGTGATATGTGGTTGTCTGGATAAGAGAATCTGCTAAATGACTCACTACTGTAGTGGCTCTGGATTAGAGAGTCTGCTAAATGACTCACTACTGTAGTGGCTCTGGATAAGAGAGTCTGTTAAATGACTCACTACTGTAGTATCTCTGGATCAGAGAGTCTGCTAAATGACTCACTACTGTAGTGTCTCTGGATAAGAGAGTCTGTTAAATGACTCACTACTGTAGTGGCTCTGGATAAGAGAGTCTGCTAAATGACTCCCTACTGTAGTGGCTCTGGATAAGAGAGACTGCTAAATGACTCACTACTGTAGTATCTCTGGATCAGAGAGTCTGTTAAATGAATCACTACTGTAGTGGCTCTGGATCAGAGAGTCTGCTAAATGACTCACTACTGTAGTGACTCTGGATAAGAGAGTCTGTTAAATGACTCACCACAGTCCCCCCCCCCTGAGAAAAAAAATATCATATTAAAATAAAATAATTCCATTCCTCACCCCAAGACCCCCCCCATGCACCAACAACCAACAAAATTAACTAAATAAATAATTTATAAATAAGGAAAACAGAAAACCATCAGACATCTATTTGAATAGAATCCACAGATTGTGAGTTGAAGATAAATAATTTTACTAAGAGTATTAGTATTATTAGTAGTTGACTGACCAGGTCTCTCCAGATCTCCCAACAATGCTGGTATACTTTCCTATTTATGCTATTTTTATTCCTGCTCCAGTTTTGATCCTATATATTGGGCAGACAGACCAGTTCTCCTACCTCCTCTCACTGCCACCTGCCTCTTCCATTTATTAAGGTAATGCTTAAATCAACTGGTTGTAATCTGGGATTGAGCAGACCTTCCCATACAATTCTGATAAAGCCATAACTCTACCATTCCAATTTACAATATAATTTAAAAACAAAATACCCTTCTCAAACATCTTTTCCATATATACAGGTCTTTTATCAACCAGCACATTGAGTTCAGGCATAATATTTGTTGTAATATTTCTTCTATCTTTTCAGGGGGATGAAATAAAAATTGTAACCTGCTCTGTAATGCTTTTTTGAAAAATAAAAATGAAACATGGCAATCTGCACAAAGGAAAAAAGGCAATTTTTTATTAAACAATGGATGACCTTTTCTATTAATCTAGTTCAGAACCATTTAGGGGTCAAGTAAAACGTTTGTATAAGTGAAGCTTTTAGGGAGAGGTTTAGTGCTTTTATATTTAATAATATCAACCCACACAATTCATATTCATTATATAGATAGGTACACTTTATCTCTGGTTTATCTCTGGTTTATATTTTTTGCTCATATGATTTGAAATACGAATCATCAGGAATAGGCAGCTCCATAAGTAAGTCAGTAAACTGAGATATGACTAAGGAGTTAATCAGGGCAATTTTTCCATAAATAGACAGGTAATTACCTCTCCATGGTTGTAGGATCTTGYCTATTTTTACTAGTTTTCTATTGAAATTCATTGTGGAGAGCTCATTTATATCTTTTGTGATATGAATACGAGTATGTCTACTTCACCATCAGCCCATTTTATAGGTAAACTGCAGGGTAATGTAAAAGTTGTATTTTTTAAAGATCCAATACGTAATATTGTACACTTTTTATAATTAGGTTTTWGTCCAGAGAGTCCACAAAAGTTATCTTCAATGCGACATTGCAGGGATCTAGCTTGTGGACACCTTTGTTGTTAAGCCTTAGAATTGTTATCCTCTAATGTTGTTATTCAATCTGATTTTAATAGCATTTCGAAGGCCATAACGAATAGATATGGTGAGAGAGGACACCCTTGTTTAACTCCTTTTGACAATTCAAAACTCTCTGAGAAGTAGCCGTTATCTACTATTTTACACCTGGGGTTGCTACACATTACTTATACCCATTATTCAGAGGGTGAGCACGAGACGTAAAATAAATAATCTGCTTAAAATATTTAGCTTCCTCTTTTAAAATATAATTAAGAGAATCATAGATGACTCCGCCTTTTTCTGCAAATTATTTGGAGATTCAGGAAGAATTTGGTGCATTTTTCTCCCTATTCCATCCAGTTATATTACATTAGATCTTGAATAAGTTCCTCTCACTTATTTTATATCTCTGTAGTTTAATTTTTTTCTATCTACAAATTGGCTTTTTACCAAATTACCAAACGACAGATCACGTATTCACCCTAATTGACCAAAAATTACAAATAAAAATATTCTCATGCTTTGTTGATTTAAAAAAAAGCTTTGACTCAATTTGTCATGAGGGTCCGCTATATAAATTCAAGGAAAGCTATGTTTTGGGGGAAAACATGTGCCTTAATAACAAACTTGTATACCATCTGTAAATATGAATACAGTTGTTAAATTACGAGCCTAGTTGGTAAAGCCACGGAAAATATAAGCCWTGACTGGCTGAGATAATGGATGGGCTGGCTTCTGTCTATAACGTGAGCTGTGTGGATAATTCTTTCTACCTTTATGCTTTTTTTGAAAGATATCATGAAGAACTGAAAAAAGTGTTGCAACTGCTCTTAAGGCTGCCCTGAATTTACACAATAAAAAATAATTAAAAAAGCTATCAACAAAGATCAGTGTGAAAAAGTACTTTCTGGAGGATGATTGTGCCGTGATGACTCTGAAAATCCCTGATTTAGGTAAAAACATTTCCATTGAACCAGATATTGTAGAGTCTTCCTCACGGCACAACGCCTCTCCCCTATTTGACTTAGATAGTTTGTGTGTATGCATTGATATGTAGGCTACGTGTGTCTTTAAAAAGAAATGTAGTTCTGTACTTGAGCTGTTCTTGCCCATTGATGTTCTGTATGTCATGTTTCATGTTCTGTGTGGACCCCAGGAAGAGTAGCTGCTGCGTGTGCAACAGCTAATGGGGATCCTAATAAAATACCAAAAAATAGCATTGATATTGAGAGCGGTCGTCGTAGTCAGACCTGGCTCTCAAGAGAAGACAGGCTATGGAGCCACTGCCCCCAAAATGAGGTGGAAACTGAGCTGCACTTCCTAACTTCCTGCCAATTTTTTTTACCATTTTAGAGACACATATTTCCCAAAGATTACACAGACCCACAAAGAATTCTAAAGCATGTCAAATGTTGATAAACTTCCTTATGTATTGGGTGAAATATGTTCCATCACAGCAAGATTTGTTGTTGCCAGAAAAAAAGGGCAACCAGTGGAACACAAACCTAAACTCAGCAAAAAAAGAAACGTCCTCTCACTGTCAACTGCGTATATTTTCAGCAAACTTAATTAACATGCGTAAATATTTGTATGAACATAACAAGATTCAACAACTGATACATAAACGGAACAAGTTCCACAGACATGTGACTAACAGAAATTGAATAATGTGTCCTTGAACAAAGGGGGGTCAAAATCAAAAGTAACAGTCAGTATCTGGCGTGGCCACCAGCTGCATTAGGTACTGCAGTGCATCTCCTCCTCATAGACTGCACCAGATTTGCCAGTTCTTGCTGTGATATGTTACTCCACTCTTCCACCAAGTTCCCTGACATTTCTGGGGGGAATGGCCCTCACCCTCCGATCAGGTCCCAGACGTGCTCAATCTGATTGAGATCCGGGCAGAACACCGAAATTCCTGTCTTGCAGGAAATCACGCACAGAACGAGCAGTACGGCTGGTGGCATTGTCATGCTGGAGGGTCATGTCAGGATGAGCCTGCAGGAAGGGTACCACATGAGGGAGGAGGATGTCTTCCCTGTAACGCACAGCGTTGAGATTGCCTGCAATGACAACAAGCTCAGTCCGATGATGCTGTGACACACCGCCTCAGACCATGACGGACCCTCCACCTCCAAATCGATCCCGCTCCCGAGTACAGGCCTTGGTGTAACGCTCATTCCTTCAACGATAAATGCGAATCCGACCATCACCCCTGGTGAGACCAAACCGCGTCTCATCAGTGAAGAGCACTTTTTGCCAGTCCTGTCTGGTCCAACGACGTTGGGTTTGTGCCCATAGGCGACATTGTTGCCGGTGATATCTGGTGAGGACCTGCCTTACAACAGGCCCACAAGCCCTAAGTCCAGCCTCTCTGAGCACTGATGGAGGGATTGTGCATTTCTGGTTGTAACTCGGGCAGTTGTTGCCATCCTGTACCTGTCCCGCAGGTGTGATGTTCAGATGTACCGACCCTGTGCAGCTGTTGTTACACGTGGTCTGCCACTGCGATGAAGATCAGCTGTCCGCCCTGTCTCCCTGTAGCGCTGTCTTAGGCGTCTCACAGTACAACACATTGCAATTTCTTGCCATGGACACATCTGCAGTCCTCATGCCTCCTTGAAGCATGCCTAAGGCACGTTCACGCAGATGAGCAGGGACCCTGGGCATCTTTCTTTTGGTGTTTTTCAGAGTCAGTAGAAAGGCCTCTTTAGTGTCCTAAGTTTTCATAACTGTGACCTTAATTGCCTACCGTCTATAAGCTGTTAGTGTCTTAACGACCATTCCACAGATGCATGTTCATTAATTGTTTATGGTTCATTGAACAAGCATGGGAAACAGTGTTTACACCCTTTACAATGAAGATCTGTGAAGTTATTTGGATTTTTACGAATTATCTTTGAAAGACAGGGTCCTGAAAAGGGACGTTTCTTTTTCTATATATATATATATATATATATATATAAATCTATATACTGTATATATATTTATTTTCTCCCATTTTCAAAATAACATTTGAAATGTCGCTATTCTGTTGAAACTCTTGTGAGTGTAATGTTTACTGTTAATTTCTTATTGTTTATTTTTGGTTGTTGTTCATTAAAAACTTGCTTTGGCAATGTAAACATATGTTTCCCATGCCAATACATCCCATTGACTTCAGTTGGGACAGGCAGACAGACAGAGACAGACAGAGACAGACAGAGACAGACAGAGACAGACAGAGACAGACAGAGACAGACAGACAGAGACAGACAGAGACAGACAGACAGAGANACAAAGGACAACCTTCTCCTCCTCCTCTCAGTGGGCCAAACACACACAGCTTGACTGAGTCTGACACGCTGCTGTTCGAAGTTCAATATGGCCTGGTCACTATGGTAGCTGTTTAACCCCTGTTGACTAACACTGTTGGGAAAGCTCTCTGTCAGCAGGATCAATCAGATCATAGAGCTGTGGCAGTCATGACATTTCACCAGCCTGTGATTTTCAAGCAAGTAACTGCCGGTCTCACTGTAATTGACCGTTAATTAACATAAACACATTTAGCATCTCCTGGCTTCCTCACATGACGCAAACGTTTGGAACATCTACATTTTAAAAAGTCTAATAAATACATTTAATATAGCCTACACCTTCACAATAAATTCATTATTTATTTTAGACAGGTCTAAAGAAACATGATATGAAGAAAATGTAGTCTATTTCAGATGAACAGAATTGCATACTCTGAGGTGTCCTTATGTTAGGTCCTGATCTGGCTATGCCAAATGGCTGTGGGCTACACTAGTTCATTTAGCAGACAAGATTTGCTTAGAATTCCATTGCATTATTTAATATTATTTTATAGTATGAAGAATACAATTGAACAAAGCTTATTTAAATAGAAAGGATATTTTCTCCAAGCGATTTGAGGGAGTGTTCGTTCACATGCAGCTATTCTGTGTTGATCCGTTAACAAAGAAATGAGGTACTCCTTCCTATATGCTTCATTTAGAGTTATTAATGTAACTTTAGTAGTTCTACAAACGTTGGGCTATATGCTTAGATTTGTAATACATTGTAAGGCTGCATGATGTGACTCTAATGATGATTTGAAAAAAGTTGCTTGAAAGTCATGAGCTCTGCTTTGTTTTTTTGTGCAGGCTGAACACACTTCATCAGTCTCTCATTCACAATTTGACAAGCACTTGATAATGCCTTGAATTTCCCAGTGGCATCCCCTTTGTGTGGCCGTAATGCACCCTAAAAAAATCCATGCCTTTAGGGGCCAGTGATCGTTGTGCCCTTGGTAAAATATAATAAATATAATTCCCTCCTCCTGAGTGCTGCGTGCTCCAAAGCACCTCTCACTCACATGGCTGTCCATCACAGGCGACAAGTGAAGACAGACACATCGAGGACGCACCTGCGCACGTCCTTATCCAATTCCGAAGTGGATATTGAAGATATTGGAAGAACTGTCCACTTTTACGTTTCGTCAGTCAACAAGATGAGTAGACCTAAGGAACAGAAAAACCGCTAGCCTATGTCATTCTGCTATCCCCCATAGTGTAACGAAGATGCAGGGAGTCAGGAAGCAGGTGYAGTCTGTGAGTTTAGTTGGAACGAACATAGAGTGAATACAAAAACGGGCAGCGTCTGAACATGAATACAGAAACAATACTGCCTGATGGGTGATACAACGGAGTTCTAGATAAAGGGGCAGTAATCAGGGAAGTGATGAAGTCCGGGTGTGCCTAATGGATGAGGTGTAGGTGTGTGTAATGATGGTTGCCAGGTGTGAGTAATGATGGGCTGCCAGGACCGGTGGTTAGTAGAACAGCGACGTCAAGTGCTGGAGCGTGGGAATGGCAGTTGACGTACAAAAGTACAAAGTTGACCTATTCTATTCTGAGCCAGAAATAAATATTCCAAACATAGTCTGGCACAGTTGTAGGATGCGATAGATCCCTAATTAATACAACCACTAGCATCAAAAAAACTTTACGCAATGAGGCTGATGCAACAGATCAGAACATTTAGCTGAAAATGTTGATCAACTATTAGGCCATTTATTCACATTATACCCGCAGCAATGAACACATGGCAGTAGGCTATAAGCACGAATGTTCCATTAGCGGGACAACACCATTATCAAATGCGACTATGCAAGTAATGCTTTTATTATAAAGATGGTACAACTTTCTACTATATGTGTCCTACCATAAAACATACAACATACATTATTCAACATACAACATACTGTACATCATACCTTCATACAACATACTGCTACATCATACCTTTCATACACATACTGATACATCAACGTACAACATACTACTGTCATCTACTCCATACAACATACTGCTACAACATACCTTCATACAACATACTGTTACAACATACCCTTCATACAACATACTGTACATCATACAACATACTGTACAACATACCTTCATACAATATCAACATACTGTACATCATACCTTCATACAACATACTGTACACATACAACATACTGTACAACATACCTTCATACAACATACTGTACAACATACCTTCATACAACATACTACATCAGTACAACATACTGTACAACATACCTTCATACAACATACTGTACATCATACAACATACTGTACATCATACCTTCATACAACATACTGTACATCATACATTATTCACATACAACATACTGTACATCATACAACATACAACATACTGTACATCATACAACATACAACATACTGTACATCATACAATACAACATACTGTACATCATACAACATACAACATACTGCTACATCATACAACATACAACAGTACAACATACTGTACATCATACAACATTACAACATACTGTACATCATACAACATACAACATACTTAAAATGTACATCAACCTTCATACAACATACTGTAAACATACATTATTCAACATACAACATACTGTACATCATACACATACAACATACTGTACATCATACATCATACAACATACTGTACATCATACAACATACAACACTACAACATACTGTACATCATACAACATACAACATACTGTACATCATACAACATACAACATACTGTACATCAACAACATACAACATACAAATACTGTACATCATAAACATACAACATACAACATACTGTACATCAGTACAACATACAACATACAACATACTGTACATCTATACAACATACAACATACAACATACTGTACATCATACAACATACAACATACTGTACACATACCTTCATACAACATACAACATACTGTACATCATACATCATACAACATACACAATATGTAATCATAACAACATTACACATCTACAACATACTGTAACATCATACAACATACAACATACAACATACTCTACATCATACTCATAACAACATACAACATATTACATCATACAACATTACAACATACAACATACTGTACATCATACAACATACAACATACAACATTACCTGTACAATACATAACATATCTACATACCATCATACAACATACACAATACTGTACATCATACAACACAAACATACAACATACTGTACATCATACATCATACAACATACACAATACTGTACATCAAACAACATACAACATACAACATACTGTACATCATACAACATACAACATACTACTGTACATCATACAACATACAACATACTGTACACATACATCATACAACATACACATACTGTATACATCATCATACAACATACAACAACAACATTACTGTACATCATACAACATACAACATACAACATTACTGTACATCATACAACATACAAACATACAACAAATACTGCTACATCATACAACATACAACATACAAACATACTTACATGCATACTTACAAATACAACATAACAAACATATTGTACATCATACAAATCATCATAACAACATACATACAATACTGTACATCATACAACATACAACATACCACACAAACTGTACATCATACAACATACAACATACAACATACTACATCATACTCATACACACTACAACATACTGTACAATCATACAACATACAAACAATACCAACATACTGTACATCATACAACATACAACATACAACATATGTACATCATTACAACATACAACATACTGTACTCATACATCATCACAAACATACACAATACTGCTACATCATACAACATACAACATTACAACATACTGTACAATCATACATCATACAACATACACAATACTGACATCATAAACATAAACATACGTACATCATACATCATACATCATAACATACATTCACATACAACATCATACATCATACAACATTACATACATCATACATCATACAACATAAAATGTACACATACATCATACTGAACATCACCATTACAACACATACATCATACATCATACATCATACAACATACACAATACTGTACATCATACATCATACATCATACAACATTACACAATACTGTACATCATAACAACATACATCATAGAGCATATAACATACTGTACATCAAACAACATACAGCATGCATCATGCATCATACAACACACGGTACATCATACATAATAAAACATACAGTGGGGCAAAAAAGTATTTAGTCAGCCACCAATTGTGCAAGTTCTCCCACTTAAAAAGATGAGAGAGCCTTGTAATTTCATCATAGGTACACGTTCAACTATGACAGACAAAATGAGAAAAAAAATATCCAGAAAAATCACAGTTGTAGATTTTTAATTGAATTTATTGCAAATTATGGTGGAAAATAAGTATTTGGTCATCTACAAAGATTCTGGCTCTCACAGACCTGGTAACTTCTTCTTTAAGAGGCTCCTCTGTCCTCCACCTCGTTACCCTGTATTAATGGCACCTGTTTGAACTTGTTATCAGTATAAAAGACACCTGTCCACAACCTCAAACAGTCACACTCCAAACTCCACTATGGCCAAGACCAAAGAGCGTCAAAGGACACCAGAAACAAAATTGTAGACCTGCACCAGGCTGGGAAGACTGAATCTGCAATAGTAAGCAGCTTGGTTGAATAAATCAACTGTGGGAGCAATTATTAGGAAATGGAAGACATACAAGACCACTGATAATCTCCCTCGATCTGGGCTCCACGCAAGATCTCACCCGCGTGGGCGGGAAAATGATCACAAGAACGGTAGCAAAAATCCCAGAACCAAACGGGGGGACCTAGTGAATGACCTGCAGAGAGCTGGGACCAAAGTAACAAAGCCTACCATCAGCAAGGGCATTGAAGATGAAACGTGGCTGGGTCTTTCAGCATGACAATGATCCCAAACACACCGCCCCCGGCAACGAAGGAGTGGCTTCGTAAGAAGCATTTCAAGGTCCTGGAGTGGCTAGCCAGTCTCCAGATCTCGACCCATAGAAATCTTTGGAGGGAGTTGAAAGTCCGTGTTGCCCAGCAACAGCCCCAAAACATCACTCTCTAGAGGAGATCTGCATGGAGGAATGGGCCAAAATACCAGCAACAGTGTGTGAAAACCTTGTGAAGACTTACAGAAAACGTTTGACCTCTGTCATTGCCAACAAAGGTATATAACAAAGTATTGAGATAAACTTTTGTTATTGACCAAATACTTATTTTCCACCATAATTTGCAAATAAATTCATAAAAAATCCTACAATGTGATTTTCTGGAATTTTTTTCCATTTTGTCTGTCATAGTTGAAGTGACCTACGATGATGAAAAATTACAGGCCTCTCTCATCTTTTTAAGTGGGAGAACTTGCACAATTGTGGCTGACTAAATACTTTTTGCCCCACTGTAATCATAACAACATACATCATACAACATACAGCATACATCATACAGCATACAAAGAACCTCACTACTGAGCTAGGGAGACACAGCAGAACCTCACTACTGAGCTAGGGAGACACAGCAGAACCTCACTACTGAGCTAGGGAGACACAGCAACCTCACTACTGAGCTAGGGAGACACAGCAGAAACCTCACTACTGAGCTAGGGAGACACAGCAGAACCTCACTACTGAGCTAGGGAGACACAGCAGAACCTCACTACTGAGCTAGGGAGACACAGCAGAACCTCACTACTGAGCTAGGGAGACACAGCAGAACCTCACTACTGAGCCAGGAGACACAGCAGAACCTCACTACTGAGCTAGGGAGACACAGCAGAACCTCACTACTGAGCTAGGGAGAACACAGCAGAACCTCACTACTGAGCTAGGAGACACAGCAGAACCTCACTACTGAGCTAGGGGACACAGCATACAGCATAACCTCACTACTGAGCTAGGGAGACACAGCAGAACCTCACTACTGAGCGGAGGGAGACACAGCAGAACCTCACTACTGAGCTAGGGAGACACAGCAGAACCTCACGACTGAGCTAGGGAACACAGCAGAACCTCACTACTGAAGCTAGGGAGACACAGCAGAACCTCACTACTGAGCTAGGGAGACACAGCAGAACCTCACTACTGAGCTAGGGACACAGCATACAGCAGAACCTCACTACTGAGCTAGGGAGACACAGCAGAACCTCACTACTGAGCTAGGGAGACACAGCAGAACCTCACACTGAGCTAGGGAGACACAGCAGAACCTCACACTGAGCTAGGGAGACACCAGCAGAAACCTCATACTGAGCTAGGGAGACACAGGAACCTCACTACTGAGCTAGGGAGACACAGCATACAGCAGAACCTTGGTCCCTGCTACTGAGCCAACTGAACAGTCTGTAGTTCTGGTGGGCAGCAGTTGAATAGCTTTGCTTTGTTCTGGTATTGTAATGACCTGTCAGAGTTACAGCTGGAAAACAGTTCGGCTGCYCCAGACATAGRCAATATAACTATCTATGGCTATAGCTATCTGTTGTTCTATCTAACCCATTGTATATAATGCATTTACACTGCCTGCTACCAAATAGTGCACTGTATGAGTTGTTATAAGCATTTGTAACAGCTCTTTGATAAAAAATGTTTTATATAACTTGTATTTTTTCAGGGGAGCCCACTTGAGACCAGGGTCTCATTCTCAATGGTGCTCTGAGAACAAACAATTCACAAATCAACATGATAATTCAATATAACAGCAAACATAAACTACAATATACAGCAGTCATAGACACACTACATTTCAACAATACCAATAAACTATTACAATCAACCAAATCACTCGCAAACCTCAATGAGTTCATTCCTCATCATCGTTGTAAATTGCCCTATTGGCACCAGGAAGGCAAGATGTTCAGTAATAGGATTGTAAATGATTCCAAACATGGGAGGGGCATTAAAACTAAAGGCTGATTTACATAGGTTGGTAGAGACACGAGGAACCTCAAGAGTTAACCAACCCTGTGAGCGGGCTTGGTGCCTCGTATTTACATACTTTAACAGAGAAGTGAGATCTGTTGCAAGCTTGTGCAACAGAGCGTGGCAAAACAAAATGGGAGAAAGGTAGTCATCTACAGGAATGTAGAGCCAACCTTCTGATAAAGGATGTATTGATGAGTATTAAACCTGTCACCTGGGATAAAGCGAAGTGCGCTATGGCAACCAAGGGTTTTTAGAGTAGTGGCTGCTGCATTCTGATAAATGGTTTCACCGTAGTCAAGAGCTGGCAGGAAGGTCGCCTGTACAACCTGCTTCCTGTTGCTTAGGGAGGGGCATGATCTATTTCTATAAAAAAGACGCCCACATGAAATCTCAGCTTCTTAACTCATCCGTATGTTTTTTGAAACGTCAAATTTTTGTAAATCAAAAAAGCTCAGATATTTGTAGGCAGGAACCTGCTCAATGAGAAAACCATCCAATGCGTAAATGTGTAAACCATCTGAAATATTTATTTGAGAATTAGAAAACAACATACATTTAGTTATTTCACCATGAAGTACTCATTTTAAATGAACACAGGCTTTCTGCCAGGTAACAAAATCAGGATGCAGCTCCGACATGGCCTGGTCAGCAGTTGGTGCAATAATGTACAGTACATAACAATGTCATCAGCATACAGATGAATGTTACAACTTTTTGCAGATAGACCAATATTATCTATATAAATAGTAAAGAGGACAGGTCCCGAAAATCAACTTTTGCATTCGTAGGGTATGGTCTAAAGTATCAAAGACCTTGGATAGGTCTATAAGTATGTCAGCATAGCGATTCCTTTAATTTAATACAAGAAACAGTACTGTGTACAGGTATAAACCCAGTCTGGTGCACATTAAGAATATCATTTGAAGTTAAACAAGTTATAAGCTGAGAGTTTGCCAGGGATTCTAATATTTTTTGCAAAGGCAAGATAGTTTTGAAATTGGACGGTAATTATCTAGGTCAGAAAGATCCCAGCCTTTGTAAAGGGGTAGGATATGCGCCACCTTCCAGATCTTAGGGATAGCACCAGAAGCAATTATTAAATAAAAAATGTGGGTCAGAGGCCTCCCGAGTGGCGCAGAGGTCTAAGCCACTGCATCGCAGTGCTAGAGGCGTCACTACAGATCTGGGTTCGATCCCTGGCTGTGTCGCAGCTGGCCATGACCGGAAGAGCCATGAGGCAACGCACAACAATTGGCCCAGCGTTGTCCTGGTTAGGGGACAGTTTGGCCGGCTGGGATGTCCTTGTTCCATCGCGCTCTAGCGACTCCTTGTGGCGGCTGGGCGCATGCACGCTGACTTTGGTCGCCAGCTGTACGGTGTTTCCTCCGACACATTGGTACGGCTGGCTTCCAGGTTAAGCGAACAGTGCGTCAACAAGCAGTGCAGCTCAGGCAGGGTGGTTTCGGAGGACGCATGGCTCTCGACCTTCGCCTCTCCCGAGTCAGTACTGGAGTTGCAGCGATGGGACAAGACTGTAACTACCAATTGGATATCATGAAATTTGGGGAGAAAAAAAGTACAAAGTACAAAGTAAAAAGTACAAACAAATKATTATTAAAAAAATACACGTGGGTCAAAGATTCTACAATGAGGTGGCAGAAAGCTGTAGTAGAAAGGGATCAAGCAAATCAGCTCCAAATGATCTTTTTACATAATTTTTTTGCAAGGCACTTAGTACGTCATTGACATGAAATGGTTTCAAATGAAAAAAAGAGTGGGTGCCTTTCAGACAATTCATGTGTGAACCATGGGTTCGATCTATCTTTTACCCCTAATCTCTTATTTGGGGCATGCTTATTTGCAACAGAGTTAAACTGAGAGGCAAAACATTTAAGCGTCTGATCCAAATCAGAGATAGAGGACACACCCTCCCAATCATACAATCCCAGGTCATACAGGAAATGTTGCTAATTGAAAGTTCTAAAATGTCTCTTTGTAATAATGCATGAAAGTAGCTTAGTATATTTAATGCAGGCAATGGGACAATGGTCACTGAGGTCATTAGCAATGATTCCATTGGCTGTATACTTATGAGGGGCATTTGTCAGAAGGATATTTGTCAGGGTGTTTACATTGGAAAACTTCTGACAGCCAACTTTCTAATTCTGCCCAGAACTTTTAGACCTTATAGCATTCCCAGAAGGCACTCAAGACATCACTCTGCCGTTGTGCTGTAGACTATAAGAATTTTGTCTATTGTGTAATAAATTATGTACATTAGTTTATACTGGATTAACTTTTTAGGGATAGGGGGCAGCATTTTCACTTTTGGATGAATTGCGTGCCCAAACTGAACTGCCTCCTACTCTGTCCCAGATGCTAAAATATGCATATTATTAGTGGTATTSGATAGAAAACACTATGAAGTTTCTAAAACTGTTTGAATGATGTCTGTGAGTATAACAGAACTCATATGGCAGGCCCCTTTGGCAGTTCTATCTTGTCGGAAAATGTTATAGTTAGGGATGGAAATTTCAGGGTTTTTGGTGGTTTTCCTAAGCCAGGATTCAGACACGGCTAAGACATCCAGGTTGGTAGAGTGTGCTAAAGCAGTGAATAAAACAAACTTAGGGAGGAGGCTTCTAATGTTAACATGCATAAAACCAAGGCTTTTACGGTTACAGAAGTCAACAAATGAGTGCGCCTGGGGAATGGGAGTGATGCTGTGGGCTGCAGGGACAGGGTTAACCTCTACATCACCAGAGGAACAGAGGAGGAGTAGGATAAAGGTACGGCTAAAGGCTATAAGAACTGGTCTTCTAGTACGCTCAGAACAGAGAGTAAAAGGAGCAGTTTTACGGTATCCTCGTGGCAATATAATCGACCATAATCGGTGTCCAAAAATGCCGATTACCGATTGTTATGAAAATKTTAAATCGGCCCTAATTAAACGGCCATTCCGATTAATCGGTCGACCTCTACTCTCTACAGTCTGGTCTGTCTCAGCTAGCTAGAGGTATGACTCATCTCTCTACAGTCTGGTCTGTCTCAGCTAGCTAGAGTTCAAATCAAATCATATCAAATCACATGCGCCGAATACAACAGGTGTAGACCTTACAGTGAAATGCTGAATACAACAGGTGTAGACCTAACAGTGAAATGCTGAATACAACAGGTGTAGACCTTACATGTGAAATGGCAGGGGGCCGGGGGAAATACAACTATTAGGTTTGTTTAAGGACAACACCTCTCCAAGCTTAACAGAATGGAAAAATGAAATCTGTATTTTATTAAAGAGACAAGGGTGTGAGTGAGGGACCTTGGAGTGCGTAAGAAAATGCCGCATCCTGGTACGAAACAGAGTGTAGACTCTTAAGTGAAATGCTGAATACAACAGGTGTAGAACCTTACAGTGAAATGCTGAATACAAAGCCCCTTAAATCAAACAATGCCTTCTAAGAAGTTATTCCATAAAATTATTAGGGTGTTTAAAAAATAAAAAAATAAAAGTAACAAATAATTAAACAGCAGTAAAATAATTAATAGGCAATATATGTACAAGTAGGTTTAGGTTGAAGAGTAGAACTATGCGTAAGATGATCAACAGAGAAGGAATATTGCTCTCATCTAGCAGTTATAAGAAGGAGGGGAGGTTCTGGGAATAGACGCGCTGGGTTGGCTACTAGTTTCTAGTTGTAGTTTTCTTCATGTGACGGGGTAGAGGGATTTAAGAAAGAATAGAAGCTGTTAAAGAAGCCTATTGTGAAAGCCTAGGGTTGGTTCGCATCCTCTGGATGGTTGCACTTTTGATCTTATCCTCTCTTGCTCTGTTCTGTTTTCCTATTCTCTCGCCATCTTTCCTTCTTTTACCTCTTGCCCACATGGCTCTCCTTCTAGCTGAGCTAGATTGAATCTCTCTCTTCAGCCAACTAATGCGCGTGGACGATTAGATCAAACAACATACTCACCTTCTGTCTCTCCCTCTGCCACAACCCCTAATGGGACTGGAATTTTTGGGTGTGTGATGAGCGGTTACAGTTGTAAATATAATATAGGAGATCCAGCTCACCACAGAACCTGGGGTCGATGATTTACGACGCAGTGGGGGTATTCAGTAAAGGGGTTGAGGTCACGTAACGGCGTCTGCCAACTTTATTTGGTTGTGTGCGTACATGTCACGAGCTTATTAATATAGCCGGTTGTCGCCGGACCAGTTGGGACAAGCCAATAGAAGCACTGAAAATAAAAAAGAGTAGCCTGCTACCAAATAAGTGAAAGAGGGGAGAGTTCTCGGGTGGAGGTGGGTGTCCAATTTTGGCTAATAAGGCCAACTTGTGTGGTTTTAAAGTTAGGGGTGTGAGGGTGATAGAAAGGGAATAGGCCCCCACTTCCCCCCCAAAAACCCCAAAACCCAAGGAGGGAACAAAACGGGTTTTGTTTTTTTTCGATTGGGGGGGTGCTGTTGGTTGCCATTTGGCTATAGGCCTTGGTTAAAAGTAGTGTACTATAAAGGGAATAGGGTGCCATTTGGCTATAGGCCATGGTTAAAAGTAGTGTTACTATTAAAGGAATAGATCATTTTGGAACCAATGGTTTTTGGTTTTGCTCATTTTGGTTGTCTTATTTGAGGCGAATGGAATAAATCTTAAAACTTCCAATCTCAGTTTGTGTAGCGTATGAGGGGGAAGGAGGGAAGAAAACTAGATTGCGGTCCTGTTCCCGCCACCCACTTTTTGTGCTCCTAAAATAGGCCTTAGAGTTTTAAAAGAATAAAGCTGTACTTTTATAAAAGGTTCAAATAGATTGGGGTGACCAAATAATTTGAGCTAATAGACGCCATTATCGCCTATAAAAAAGTAGATGTAACTATAAAAAAGGGAAATAGTAGGGGTGCTTTTTGGAAAAACAACCCCAATTTTCCAAAAATAAGAAGGTCACTCATTTGGGACGACACCCATAACAATCACCCGTTGTGGAACTTTTTTAACAGACTGGGTATGTGTGTGTGTTTCAATTTCAATAATCCAACTCGGTTTTTTACCTTATATAACCATAATCGTGCGCACTAATAAACACTTATTGACATTCTACTGTCAAATACATTCATCACTCACTGCTTAGATAGTTCAAAACCCTGTGTGAAACTCCGATCTTCCTAAGGATACATACTCCGTAGTTCTACATGCTATTGGTTCTACCTCTAATCAGTTAGAGACAGTATTTTTTTTTAGCAGCCCGTCTTACATGCAAAAGAACCAACGCGCGCATGTGTAGTCTCAATTCGCTCGAGCTGTTTATCTAAAAGCGAGGGAACAGGAAAGAAGTTACAGAGAATAGATTATAATCAACTCTTTTCTTTTAAGGGTAGTGTGCGGTGCGTGCGGTGCGTGTGTCTCCAGCTGGTTAGGTGCGAGGGGGGGGCCCACTGTTATACAAAAGTGTTACCCCTTTCAGTGTATATAACAAAAAACTAAACACATCCAGATTACTTTAGATATCCAGGAACTCCGTTTGTTTGCGCGCGCGGACGCCCCATCGCTGTAAGTCGCAAAGTGGGACTAACTACAGAAGCGGTACCATAGAGAGGAGAGAATGTTTTTCAGGAGGTCTCCTTTCCGTTATTCATTGCGTCTTCATCTAAGGTGCGCACCCGACCTCTATCTTTTTATCCACAACAGTGTATCTCGTTTATCTGACCCCAAAAAGGTGCTGTTGTGTTCATCTTGTTGATATGTTGATGGTGAATTATGAAAAAAAGTTTTCACTTATCTTACTTGATGATACTACTCTTTAGGAGCGAAACTTTTTTATTTGACAAAACCGGGATTTTGTCTCTTAGGGGAAAAGAAATAAGGAATTATTAGTGAATCTATCGAATAGTATCTTCCCGTGTATTGTTTTTCACCTAGATGAGGTTTTATATACACAAAACACCCTTCCACTATTCAAACCTGCATCCCCTGGACCGAGACAGTGTTGTGTCACTGTAGTTTGTTTCCCCTTTCATAGGTAACTGGGTTGGGTCGGCGGATCCGATATTTTATCGCAGTAATCACACACCACACCAGTGTTGTTTAACAATGTTAGTAAAAAGTGGTTGTATACGCCTAATCCTCTGCCTCTTTTTCCCCTCGAAGGTACCGAGTGTGGAATCAAACACAAACAACCAAGTGTTGTTTATATCTTTGTAGTTGTTATAATTTCCCGGTAGTACGTTAGTAGCGTTCCCGTCAATGTGAACAAGGAATTAAATATTCTTCACCACACGGCCTCTTTCAATATTTTTTGTTGCTGTGTTTCTATCTTGTTTTGAGGAATGTGGTGTTATAGTGGGACGTGTTGCCCTATCAAAATGACTCTCTCCTCATGTGAGTTACAACCACCCCATAGTGTATAGTTTACTGTTTATTGTCTAGTTTTTTATTTTTATAGTTTATAGGCTTTCTCTGTCTCTCTTCTCTATCATGTTATTCTCTCATCTCCCAGTGTGGTGTTCCTCACACATAGAATAATTTGTTTATAGTTACTCTCCCCCATCATAACAGTATCACCACCCGCGAGTGGTCTGGGTGTGGTATCCTGCTAGGGATACCTGGAGGGTTGAACAAATAAATAAGACATAATACTCATATACTCTCTCAAGTAAATCAAACACACCCCACAAGTAGATAATGACTTTTACGTGTAGCGTGTCTCTTTATGGATTTATTTTGGTTTATTTTATCTTCCCCCTACAATGTATACATGTATTTCCACCTATCCTTCTCAGTGTTGTGGGTGGTTTTACCTCTGGGGTTGTGATATTCTATGGGAGGTTACCTAAAAAAAACCCCAATGTCCCCAGGTTGGGGATGTGGGGATCCATCTCTTATTTATCTCAGATAAGTCAGCCACGGCGGCAAGTGGTGTGGTGGTTTTTTTTCCAACATAGTAGTGTGTTGAATTAAGTACTTATCCCTCAAAAACTAACTCTTGGGAGCTCATTACCCCACAAAAAACCCAGATGTTGTAAATTACATAGTAGTATGTTTAAAAGTAACTTGCGCCGGAGTCGGAAATACAGGTTCAAAAAATCAACCAACAACCCAGATAGTTGATTTACGGTGGGTTAGTCCTAGTTTTTTTGGTAGTGGGGAGTACTATCACAACTGTGCAGATACACAGCTATTCACCAACCGGCTCCCAATGTGGTTGGGGTTCTTTTACTTTTAAAACGTGTAGGTGTGTGTTTTATGTAATAAACCCCTTACGCTCACCTTCCACATCGCTTGTTATATGGGTGTGCGGCCTGGGGGAGGTGAATCACCCAACCCAGATGATTGTATTACATGAAATAAAAGAATGTTTGATGCCCAATATACTCTCCCTTTCAATAATTCTCTCAGTATATTTCTGGACCGACCCCAAAAGATAGTGTTTTACTGTAGTTGTTTATAGTACTTCAATACAGTATCACCACCCCAGTGTTGTTTACTGTAGTTGTTTATAGTACTTCCATCAATACAGTATCACCACACACCAATACTGCATCCATTTACCAATAAACCTGCAGCATATACAGTGCATTCAGAAAGTATTCAGAMCCCTTGACTTTTTCCCATTTTGTTACGTTACAGCCTTATTCTAAAATGGAGTAAATATTTTTTCCCCCTCATCAATCTATACACAATACCCCATAATGACAAAGCAAAAACAGGTTTTTAGACATTTAAACATTTAAACAACATTTAAACAAAAATATGAAATAAGCCATTTACATAAGTATTCAGACCSTTTACTCAGTACTTTGTTGAAGCACCTTTCTCTTGGCTATGTCCTTCGGGTCGTTGTCCTGTTAGCAACAGTGTGAATGTATATGTAAACGCATATCCTGATTTGAACTATACATTTTAGAAGGTAAACCTTCGCCCCAGTCTGCGGTTGTGAGCGCTTTGGAGCAGGTTTTCATCAAGTATCTCTCTGTACTTTGCTCCGTTCATCTTTTCCTTGATCCTGACCAATCTCCCAGTACCTGCCACTGAAAAACATCCCCACAGCATTATGCTGCCACCACCATGCTTCACCATAGGGATGGTGCCAGGGTTCCTCTAGACATGATGCTTGGCATTCAGGCCAAAGAGTTCAACCTCAGTTTCACCAGAGAATCTTGTTTATCATCGTTGCGACATCCCTCTAAGGCCCTTCTGCTAGCTTGCTAGCCCCGGCCCGCTAGCTGTCTGAATCGCGGGTCTCCAGCCCGCCTAGCTACTCACTGGACCCCTATGATCACTCGGCTATGCATGCCTCTCCCTAATGTCAGTATGCCTTGTCCATTGCTGTTTTGGTTAGTGATTATTGCCTTATTTCACTGTATAGCCTCTAGCCCTGCTCAATACGCCTTAGTTAACCCTTTAGTTCCACCTCCACACACATGCGGTGACCTCTCCTGATTTAAATGATGTTTCTAGAGACAATATCTCTCTCATCGTCACTCAATGCCTAGGTTTACCTCCACTGTATTCACATCGTACCATATCTTTGTCTGTTTATTAGGCCTTCAATCTATTCTACCGTTGTCATTATTACAAATATATATAGAAAAAGCGGCCGATTAATCGGTATCAGCTTTTTTTGGTCCTCCAATAATCGGTGTCGGTATCGGCGTTAAAAAATAATATTCGGTCGACCTCTAGTAGAGAGGATAGTCATACCTCTAGATAGCTGAGACAGACCAGACTGTAGAGAGATGAGTCATACCTCTAGCTAGCTGAGACAGACCAAACTGTAGAGAGGATAGTCATACCTCTAGCTAGAATTTTTTTTTTATTTTTTTTATTTAAATAACAGAGATAGGTCATACCTCTAGCTAGCTGAGACAGACCAGACTGTAGAGAGATGAGTCATACCCTAGCTAGCTGAGACAGACCAGACTGTAGCGAGGAATTCATACCTCTAGCTAGCTGAGACAGACCAGACTGTAGAGAGGATAGTCATACCTCTAGCTAGCTGAGACAGACCAGACTGTAGAGAGATGAGTCATACCTCTAGCAGCTGAGACAGACCAGACTGTAGAAGGATAGTCATACCTCTAGCTAGCTGAGACAGACCAGACTGTAGAAGAGGATAGTCATACTGTAACGGCAGCCTTCCTTCTCTTCAAGAGAAGAGGAGGTGTAGCAGGGATCGGACCAACACGCAGCGTAGCCAGTGCTCAACATGTTTAATAAAACGAATAAACAGTGAACACTTAACACGATACAAAATAACAAATGTGGCAAACCGATACAGCCCTATCTGGTGCAGAGAAAAAAACACCAAGACAGAAACAATCCCACAAACTCTCAACACAAAACAAGCCACCTATATATGATTCCAATCAGAGACAACACAAAACATCTGCCTCTGATTGAGAACCATATTAGGCCAAACATAGAAACAGACAAACTAGACACAAAAGATAGAATGCCCACCCAGCTCACGTCCTGACATAACACTAAAACAAGCAAAACACACAAAGAACTATGGTCAGAACGTGACAGTACCCCCCTCCTGAGGTGCGGACTCCGAACGCACCCCTAAAACTCTAGGGAGGATCTGGGTGGGCATCTGTCCGCGTGGCGGCTCCGGCGCTGACGAGGACACCACTCCACCATTGTCTTTGTCCCCTCCTTAGTCCTTTGAGTGGCGACCCTCGCCGCCGACCTTGGCCTAGGAACCCTCACAAAAGCCCCATCAGACTGAGGGACAGCTCTGAACCGAGAGGTAGCTTAGGACAGAGAGGTAGCTCAGGACAGAGAGGTAGCTCAGGACAAAGAGTAGCACAGGACAGAGAGATAGCACAGGACAGAGAGATAGCTCCGGACGAATGGAGCTCCCGGACTGAATGGCAGCTCCGGACTGAATGGCAGCTCGGACGAATGGCAGTCCGGACTGAATGGCAGCTGACGGCAGCGACTGAATGGCAGCCCCGGCCTGAATGGCAGCTCCGGACTGAATGGCAGCTCCGGACTGGAGGGCAGCTCATGACTTAGGCAGCTCATGACTGAAGGGCAGCTCATGACTGGCGGGCAGCTCATGACTGGCGGGCAGCTCATGACTGGCGGGCAGCTCATGACTGGCGTGCAGCTCATGACTGGCGGGCAGCGCATGACTGGAGCAGCTCATGACTGGAAGGCAGCTCATGACTGGAAGGCAGCTCATGACTGGAAGGCAGCTCATGACTGAGGGCGGCTCTGGCAGCTCCTGACTGACTGGCGGCTGGCAGCTCCTGACTGGCTGGCGGCTCTGGCGGCTCCTGACTGACGACGGCTCTAGCGGCTCCTGACTGACGGACGGCTCTAATGGCTCGGGACAGACGGGTGCTCTGACGGCTCGGGACAGACGGGCGGCTCAGATGGCGCTGGCAGACGGATGGCTCAGAATGGCCTGGGCAGACGGATGGCTCAGATGGCGCTGGGCAGCAGGCAGCTCAGACGCGCGCTGGGCAGACGAGCAGTGCAGGCGGCGTTGGGCAGACGGCCGACTCTGACCTGCTGAGGCGCACAGGAGCCTGGTGCGTGTGCGCGGAACTGGTGGTACCGGACTGGAGACACGCACCTCAAGGCTAGTGCGGGAGAAGGAACAGTGCGTACAGGCTCTGGAGACACACAGGAGGCTTGGTGCGTGGTGCCGGAACTGGAGGCACTGGGCTGGAGACACGCACCACAGGGAGAGTGCGTAGAGGAGGAACTGGGCTCTGGAGACGCACTGGAAGCCTGGTGCGTGGTGTAGGCACTGGTGGTACTGGGCTGGGCGGGGAGTGGCGCCGGATAGACCGCCCGTGCAGGCGTACTGGCTCCCTTGAGCACCGAGCCTGCCCAACCTTACCTGGTTGAATGCTCCCCGTAGCCCGACCAGTGCGGGGAGGTGGAATAACCCGCACTGGGCTGTGTTGGCGAACCGGGGACACCATATGTAAGGCTGGTGCCAAACCGGGCTAAGCACACGTACAGGAGACACCGTGCGCTTTTCCGCATAACACGGTGTCTGCCCGTACTCCCGCTCTCCACGGTAAGCACAGGAAGTGGCGCAGGTTTCCTACCTGACTTCGCCACACACCCCTTTATCCCCCCCCCCAATACATTTTTGGGGTTTCTTCTCGGGCTTCCAGCCACGCTTCCGTGCTGCCTCCTCATACCACCGCTCCTGGTTTTAGCTGCCTCCATCTCTTCACGAGAGCGCGCGATATTCTCCAATGTGAGCCCAGTGTCCTTTTCCCTCCAGAATTGCCTCCCATGTCCAGGAGTCCTGTGTAGGGCCGCTGCTGCTGCTGCTGCCGTAGCCACGCTGCTTGGTCCGAGATTGGTGGGTGGTTCTGTAACGGCAGCCTTCCTTCTCTTTAAGAAGAAGAGGAGGTGTAGCAGGGATCGGACCAACACGCAGCGTAGCCAGTGCTTCAACATGTTTAAAAACAATACAAAATAACAAATGTGGCAAACCGATACAGCCCTATCTGGTGCAGAGAAAACACAAAGACAGGAAACAACCACCCACAAAATCCCAACACAAAACAAGCCACCTATATATGATTCCCAATCAGAGACAACACAAATCATCTGCCTCTGATTGAGAACCATATTAGGCCAAACATAGAAACAGACAAACTAGACACACAACATAGAATGCCCACCCAGCTCACGTCCTGACCAACACTAAAACAAGCAAAACACACAAGAACTATGGTCAGAACGTGACACATACCTCTAGCTAGCTGAGACAGACCAGACTTTAGAGAGATGAGTCATACCTCTAGCTAGCTGAGACCGACCAGACTTTAGAGAGATGAGTCATACCTCTAGCCAGCTGAGACAGACCAGACTGTAGAGAGGATAGTCATACCTCTAGCTAGCTGAGACAGACCAGACTGTAGAGAGGATAGTCATAACTGACAAATAGCGCTGGAGCGGATGGCTACCGTTGTACGTGCTCCTAACCAACTGTGCAATTTTGTTTGATTTTTCCCGTTGTTTGTAACTTATTTTTTAAACTTATTTTGTACATAATGTTGCTACTGTTATGTCTTATGACCGAAAATAACTTCTGGACATCAGAACAGCGATTACTCACCTCGAACTGGACAAAGCTTTTTTCTTTAACGAGTCCAACCCGAAGTTGCTTTCTCTGGAACGGGCCCAAATCCCCGCGTGAAGAAAAGACAGAGAAAAAGGGGACGGATGTCGGGCTGCCTTCAGAGAATTCGTAGGCAAGTGAGTAAACTTCCACTACCATCCGTTCTATTGACCAACGTGCAATCATTGTAAAACAAAATAGATTAAATACGATCAAGACTATCCTACCAACGGGACATTAAAAACTGTAATATCATATATTTCACCGAGTCGTGGCTGAACAACGACATGGATAATATAGAGCTGCCATTATTTTCCATCGGCAGGACAGAGAAGCTATGTCTGGTAAAAAGAGGGGCGGGGTTGTGTGTCTATTTGTAAATAACAGCTGGTGCGTCTAATATTAAAGAAGTCTCGAGGTTTTGTTCGCCTGAGGTAGAGTACCTTATGATAAGCTGTAGACCACACAATCTACCAAGAGAGTTCTCATCTATATTATTCGTAGCCGTCTATTTACCACCACAAAACGATGCTGGCACTAACACCGCACTCAACGAGCTGTATAAGGCCATAAGCAAACAAGAAAATGCTCATCCAGAAGCGGCGCTCTTAGTGGYTGGGGACTTTAATGCAGGGAAACTTAAATCCGTTTTACCTAATTTCTACCAGCATGTTAAATGTGCAACCAGAGGGGAAAAAACTCTAGACCACCTTTACTCCACACTCAGAGACGCGTACAAATCTGACCATAATTCTATCCTCCTTATTCCTGCTTTCAAGCAAAAACTAAAGCAGGAAGCACCAGTGACTCAGTCAATAAGAAAGTGGTCAGATAAAGCGGATGCTAAGTTACAGGACTGTTTTGCTAGCACAGACTGGAATAATGTTCCAGGGTTCTTCTGATGACAATGAGGAGTACACCACATCAGTCACTGCATCGATGATGTTGTCCCCAGTGAGCGTACGTACATACCCCAACCTGAAACCATGGATTACAGGCAACATCCACACTGCCGCAGCTAAAGGGTAGAGCTGCCACAGGCAAAGCGTCAATAAAGGACTAAGATTGAATCGTACTACACCGGCTCCGACGTTTGTCGGATGTGGCAGGGCTTGCAAACTATTACAGACTACAAAGGGAAGCACAGCCGCGAGCTGCCTAGTGACACGAGCCTACCAGACGAGCTAAATCACTTCTATGCTCGCTTCGAGGCAAGTAACACTGAAACATGCATGAGAGCATTAGCTGTTCCGGACGACTGTGTGATCACGCTCTCCGCAGCCAGTGAGAGTAAGACCTTTAAACAGGTCAATATTCACAAGGCCGCAGGGCCAGATGGATTACCAGGACGTGTACGCCGAGCATGCGCTGACCAACTGGCAAGTGTCTTCACTGACATTTTCAACCTCTTCCTGAGTCTGTAATACCAACATGTTTCAAACAGACCACCATAGTCCCTGTGCCCAAGAACACTAAGGTAACCTGCCTAAATGACTACCGACCCGTAGCACTCACGTCTGTAGCCATGAAGTGCTTTGAAAGGTTGGTTAATGGCTCACATCAACACCATCATCCCAGAAACCCCAGACCTCCAATTTGCATACCGCCCCAACAGATCCACAGATGATGTAATCTCTATTGCACTCCACACTACCCTTTCCCACCTGGACAAAAGGAACACCTATGTGAGAATGCTGTTCATTGACTACAGCTCAGTGTTCAACACCATAGTGCCCTCAAAGCTCATCACTAAGCTAAGGATCCTGGGACTAAACACCTCCCTCTGCAACT
>NW_019944171.1:76801-79828 GCF_002910315.2 Salvelinus sp. IW2-2015
TTGTCTGTCCTGTCTGTCTGTCTGTCTGTCTGTCTGTCTGTCTGTCTGTCTGTCTGTCTGTTCTGTCTAAGTATTATAAAGCTGAATCGTTAGTTATTGGCTTTTATCAAGTATTATAAGGTGATGCGTGGTAGTTCTGTCTGGTCTTAGATCAATGCTTCTCAATCTGTGGTGCTGATTTGTGATACATGTAGCTCCTGCGCATGCAGTCATGAGTGAACAGGAGTACAGGGGGACTGAGCACGCCCCCTGAGGGCTCTGTGTTGAGGATCAGCTGGCGGAATGTGTTGTTACCTACCCTTACCACCTATGGGGCGGCCCATCAGAAAGTCCAGGATCCAGTTGTCTCCTCTCTCTATATATATATTTCTCTCTATCTATTTCTCTGTCTCTCTCTTTCTCTCTCTCTTTCTCTCTCCATGTTATAATTATGCCTTTCAGATGCATCTCTCTCTCTCTCACTTTCAATTCAATTTCAATTTAAGGGCTTTATTGGTGGGAAACACATGTTTACATTGCAAAAGCAAGTGAAGTAGATAATAAACAAAAGTCGAATAAACAATAAAAAAACGAACAGTAAACATTACACTCAGAGAAGTTCCAAAATAATAAAGTCATTTCGAAAGTCACATTATGTGCAAATAGTTAAAGTACAAAAGGGAAAAATAAATAAACATAAATATGGGTTGTATTTACAATGGTGTTTGTTCTTCACTGGTTGCCCTTTTCTTATAGCAACAGGTCACACATATTGCTGCTGTGATGGCACACTGTGGTATTTCACCCAATAGATATGGGAGTTTATGAAAATTGGGTTTGTTTTCGAATTCTTTGTGAATCTGTGTAATCTGAGGGAAATATATGTCTCTAATATGGTCATACATTTGGGAAGTGCAGCCTGTCTTCTCTTGAGAGCCAGGTCTGCCTAGGCTGCCTTTCTCAATAGCAAGGCTATGCTCACTGAGTCTGTACATAGTCAAAGATTTAAAGCTATCTTTAAGTTTGGGTCAGGTATTCTGCCACTGTGTACTCTCTGTTTAGGGCCAAATAGCATTCTAGCTTGCTCGTTTTTTTGTTCATTCTTTCCAATGTGTCAAGTAATTATCTTTTTGTTTTCTCATGATTTGGTTGGCTCTAATTGTGTTAATGTCCTGGGGCTCTGTGGGGTCTGTTTCTGTTTGTGAACAAGAGCCCCAGGAGCAGCTTGCTTAGGGGACTCTTCTCCAGGTTCACTGTAGATGATGGCTTTGTTGTGGAAGGTTTGGGAATCGCTTCCTTTTAGGTGGTTGTAGAATTTAACGTATATTTTCTGGATTTTGATAATTAGCGGGTATCGGCCTAATTCTGCTCTGCATGCATTTTTTGGTGTACTACGTTGTACACAGAGGATATTTTTGCAGAATTCTGCATGCAGAGTCTCAATTTGGTGTTTGTCCCATTTTGTGAATACTTGGTTGGTGAGCGGACCCCAGACCTCACAACCATAAAGGGCAATGGGTTCTATAACAGATTCAAAGATTTTTTGCCAGATCCTAATTGGTACGTCGAATTGTATGTACCTTTTGATGGCATAGAAGGCCCTTCTTGCCTTGTCTCTCAGATCGCTCACAGCTTTGTGGAAGTTACATGTGGCGCTGATGTTTAGGCCGAGGTGTATATAGTTTTTTGTGTTTTCTAGGGCAACGGTGTCTAGATGGAATTTGTATTTTTTTGGAACACCAATGGCCTGGCGTGCTGGAAAGAAATGTGTGKTTTTTTTTGGCAATTTTAACCTCACACTTGTTATTTGTGTATATGGATCTTATAATGTTGTATGTTTTTCCACCATCACCACTTTCCATCAATTTTTATAGCAGCCCATCATTGAAATCAACAAAGCATGAGAAGGCTTTGCCTTTGTTTTGGTTTGTTTGTTTGTCGATTAGGGTGTGCAGGGTGAATACGTGGTCTGTCGTACGGTAATTTGGTAGAAAGTCAATATGACATTTGCTCGGTACATTGTTTTCACTGAGGAAATGTACGAGTCTGCTGTTAATGATAATGCAGAGGATTTTCCCAAGGTTGCTGTTGACACATATCCCACGGTAGTTACTGGGTTCAAATTTGTGTCCCATTTTGTGGATTGAGGTGATCAGTCCTTGGTTCCAAATATTTTGGAAGATGCCAGAGCCAAGGAAGATGTTAAAGAGTTTAAGTATAGTCAATTGGAATTAATGGTCTGCATATTTTCTCATTTCATTTAGGATACCATCAACACCACAGGCCTTTTTGGGTTGGAGGGTTTGTATTTTGTCCTGTAGTTCATTCAATGTAATTGGAGAATCCAGTGGGTTCTGGTAGTCTTTAATAGTTGATTCTAAGATTTGTATTTGATCATGTAGATGTTTTTGCTTTTTATTCTTTGTTATAGGGCCAAAAAGATTGGAGAAGTGGTTTATCCATACATCTCCATTTTTGATAACTCTTCATGGTGTTGTTTGTTTAGCGTGTTCCAATCCTCCCAGAAGTGGTTAGATTCTACGGATTCTTCAATTACATTGAGCTGATTTCTGACGTGCTGTTCCCTCTTTTTCTGTAGTGTATTTCGGTATAGTTCCTGTGATTCACCATAGTGAAGGCGTTTTTGCTTGGATAGGTTTCTCAATTTCTTTCTTAGGTTTTTGCATTCTTCATCAAACCATTTGAAATTGTTGTTTATTTTCTTCGGTTTTCTGTTTGACATTTTTAGATTTTATAGGGAAGCTGAGAGGTCAAATATGCTGTTTAGGTTTTCTACTACCAAGTTACACTTACAAAATTAGAGTGAAACGCTTTGTCCAGGAAGTTGTTTTAAAAGGGAAGAATTTGTTGTTGTTTTTTGGTAGGTTTCCACACTACTTTTGTTCCATCTATAGCATTTCTAAATATTTTTCAGTTCCTTTGGCTTTGATGCCTCACAATTGAGTATTGCTCTGTTCAAGTAGACTGAAATATCTCTATCTCTCGCTCTCTCTCTTTCTCTCCCTCTCTCTGTATCTCTCTCTCGTT
>NW_019944171.1:79916-83626 GCF_002910315.2 Salvelinus sp. IW2-2015
TCTCTCTCTCTCTCTCTCTCTCTCTCTCTCTCTCTCTCTCTCTCTGTATCTCTCTCTCTGTCTCTGCGTAACATCTGTGAAGCCAAACTTACAGAACAGAAAAAAAGACAACTATAAAAAAAAGTTAAAACATGGAAAAGAAAGCAAGGTTCTTTAAAGTGTTTTCAGACCACTGCATTTCACCTTCTATTTAGAGTTGTCCATCTCTCTCTGCCAGGCCTCTGGGAAACTAACGCCCAGTTAGCGGCTCCCCCGATTGCTCAGTTTGGCCTGGTGGCCAGCTCTACCAAGAGTTTTGGTGGTTCCAAACTTCTTCCATTAAAGAATAATGGAGGCCACTGTGTTCTTGGGGACCTTCAATGCTGCAGACATTCGTGCCTCTCCCCAGATCTGTGCCTCGACACAATCATGTCTTGGAGCTCTATGGACAATTCCTTCCACCTCATGGCTTGGGTTTTGCTCTGACATGCACTGTCAACTGTGGGACCCTATATAGGGTGCCTTTCCAAATCATGTCCAATCAGTTGAATTTACCACATCCATCAACCAATCAAGTTGTGATCAATTGAAAAATAATGAACCTGAGCTAAAGTTTGAGTCTCATAACAAATGGTCAGAACACCAATGTAAATATGGTATTTCTATTTTTTTTATTTGTTTATAAACTTGCAAAAATGTATAAGAACCAATTTTTCTCTTTGTCATTATGGGGTATTGTGTGTAGATTGATGAAGATTTTTATTTATTTAACCGATTTTAGAAAAAGTCTGTAACGTAAAATAATGTGGTAAAAGGGAAGGGGTCTGAATACTTTCCGAAAGGAGTGAATATGTGTTACATTTAAAGAGTACAGTGAACCATCCAACAGCTAGGTCTGGCTTTGGCATGTAATTTCCAGCTTTCTCCTCTTTCCAAATKTACATTTCTAGTGACCAGGTTTATGTCTAGCATTGTCTCTTTGGCTCAACATGTAACTGCAACAGTGGAATTTAATTACACAGTTGACTGGAATATTCTAGGGGTAGAGGAGAGCAGGGTGCACTTTTCAATGACACATTACATTACATTGGTCATCTGCTACCAGGAGCAGACCTGTTAGGACACAGTCTGGACATCTGTTAACAGGAACAGACCTGTTAGGACACAGTCTGGACATCTGGTTAACAGGACAGAACTGTTAGACACAGTCTGGCATCTGTTAAACAGGACCAGACCTGTTAGGACACAGCCTGGACATCTGTTACAGGAAACAGACCTGTTAGGACACAGCTGGACACTCTGCTACGCAGGAGCAGACCTGTTAGGACATCAGTCTGGACATCTGGTTAACAGGAACAGACCTGTTAGGACACAGTCTGTGACATCTTGTTAACAGGAACAGACCTGTTTAGGACACAGCCCTGGACATCTGTTTAACAGGAACAGACCTGGTTAGGACCAGCCTGGACATCTGTTCACAGGAGACAGACCTGTAGGACACAGCCTGGGAATCTGTTAACAGAAAGACCTGTTAGACACAGCCTGGACATCTGTTAACAGATCAGACCCTGTTAGGACACAGCTGGACATCTGTTAACAGGAACAGACCTGTTAGGACATCAGCCTGGACATACCTGCTAACAGGAACAGACCTGTTAGACACAGCCTGGATCATCTGTTTAACAGGAACATACCTGTTAAGACACAGCCTGGAATCTGTTAACAGGAACAGACTGTTAAGGGACACAGCCTGGGACATCTGTTAACAAGGAACAGACCTGTTAAGACACAGCCATGGACACTTGTTAACAGGAACAGACCTGATAGGATCACAGCCTGGACATCGTGTTAACAGGAACATGACCTGTTAGGACACAGCCTGGACATGCTGTTAACAAAGGAACAAGACCTGTTAGGCCCACAAGCCTGGAAATCTGCTAACAGGAACAGACCTGTTAGTCAACATGCCTGGACCATCTGTTAACAGAACAGACCTGTTAGGACACAGCCTTGGACATCTGTTAACAGGAACAGACCTGTTAGGACACAGCCTGGACATCTGTTAACAGGAACAGACCTGTTAGGACACAACCTGGACATCTGTTAACAGGAACAGACCTGTTAGGACACAGCCTGGACATCTGTTAACAGGAACAGACCTGTTAGGACACAACCTGGACATCTGCTACCAGGAACAAATCTTGGTTAAACACCGCAGTCTGAGTACTGTCTTAATTTCGCCGTAGTGTTTGATGATGAGTTGATTATATTTGATTAGTGGATTCAGGTGTGTAGTGCCAAAGGGGGAAAAAAAACTAAAATGTTTTTTAGGACCAAGATTAAGGTCCCTCAGGAGCAGGAATAACTGGTGTAGAGAGACATGTTCAGTTTGTACTGTGTCGTGTACAGCCATCTCTACTGTACTCTAGTGGGTCTCCACATCGTACCAATACGTACGTTGGTATTAGGTGCACTTTGTTTTCTGTCAGGTGATAAATCAAAGGGGGTCATAACCTTTTCACGGACCACTAAGAGGATCCTGGGGGATCTGACATAATAATGATCCAGATTAATCCAGCATAACAATATGCATATTATTCTGGAAACGTTAGCCCTGAATGGTGCAGAGCACCACATCCCACCGCTCTCTGCAAATAATAAGTCAACGGGTGCAACTGTGACAGCTTCCCAGCGACACTAAACCCCTCATCAGGTGCCAAGTAAGCAGCAAGTAACAGGCCCCCAGACACCCACAAATGGACTCCAGGCTAACAGTCCCCCCCTCCCCCCGTTTAGTGAGTTTGACCGCTTCGTTCAACGGCTGACTGGAGAATGAAAAATCCAGCGGCATCGTAAATCCTGAACGATGTTTTGATTATAGGAACTAACATTTGTGCTAGTCATCATAATTTCATAGGGGAACACAGGCAGACAGATGGACTGACAAGAGGGAAAGACTACACTGTCTAGGAAAGAATCTTTGGACGGTAGAATTCTGCAGTTTCAAACTTTAGGTCTGTAAATTATTGTCCATGCTGTGCTTTAGGAATGGCATTACATGCAATAACAACTAACCTACACTACACTGACACTACTCCACCTACACTACAGCACACTACATCTACACTAACATCTGATAAATTCGCTACAGTTACACAAAACTACTCACAACCACACTACATGCACAACTGGAGCACTAGCAGCACACGTACACTACACTAGAATGAGCACTACATACACTCCTACCCTAAGCAACTACTACAGCTGGACATCCTACCTACACCTACACTACACTACAGCCATACTACGAGCTAAAGCTAACTACACTAAACTCTATACACTAGCACTACAGCTAACATCCTAGCTACATCTGAACTACAGCTAAAGCTGACACTAACACTCAACTACACTATGCCCATATCTAAGTACGACTAAACTAGCTACACTAAACTACACTGCAGGATAAACTACACTACAACTAAAGCTAACTGACCTCACACAGCCATGCACTAATAAACTACAACTAACTACCTACGAACTGAACTAAACTACACACACTACCAAACAACTACAACGATACACTAAACCACACTATCATCTAAACGAGGGCACACTAGACAACTACTCTAGCACTAAACAACTACACTCCACACTAATAGACTAGCTAAAACTAAGACTACAATAACTAACACTACAGCTACAATAACACTAAACAACTCACTAAACAGCAG
>NW_019944172.1:0-5045 GCF_002910315.2 Salvelinus sp. IW2-2015
AAGAAGATTCTGTCTGGAGATACAACTCACCACTATACCTGTTCCTCTGGAGATACAACTGGCACCACTATAAACTGTTCCTCTGTCTGAGATAACAACTCACGGCACTATAAAACTGTTCCTCTGGTGATACAGACTCACCGGCACTAGAACTTCTCTGGAGATAGCAACTCCACCACTAATAACTGTTCCTCTGGAGATACAACTCACGCACTATAAACTGTCTCTGGAGATAACAACTCACCACTATAAGCTTTCTCTGTCGGAGATACAACTCACCACTATATCTGTTCCTCTGTCTGGAAGATACCAACTCACCACTATAACTGTTTCCATCTGTCTGGAGATACAACTCACCACATAAAACTGTTCCTCTGTCTGGAAGACATTACAACTCACCCACTCTAATAACTGTTCCTCGTCTGGAGATACAACTCACCACTATAAACTGTTCCTCTGGAGATACACCCTCAACCCAACTATAACTGTTCCTCTGTCTGGCCGATAACAACTGCACCACTATAAGCTGTTCGCTCTGGAGATACAACTCACCAGCTATAAACTGTTACCTCTGTCTGGAGATACAAACTCACCACTATAATGTTCCTCTGGTCTGGAGATACAAGTCATCACCCCTATAAAAACTGTTCCTCTGTCTGGAGATCACAACTCACCATAGAACTGTTCCTCTGGAGATACAACTCACCAACTATAACTGTTCCGTCTGTCTGGAGATGACAACTTCAACCACTGTGGGCAGTGATTATTGTGAATACACTGTTTGTAACATGCGCAAGACCTCAAAAGAATATGTAAGACCCTCACAAGTCTGGTTTGCATCCTTGGAGTAATTTCCAAACACTTGAAGGTAGGCCGACATTCATCTGTAGCAAACAATAGTATGTAAAGTATAAACACCATGGGAGCAACGCAAACCCGCCATGGCCAGCTCAGGAAGGAGACCGCGTTCTTTCCCTAGAGATGAAATGTACTTTGGTGGCCGAAAAGTGCAAATCAATCCCAGGAAAGCAGCACGAACCTTGTGGAAGATGTGAGGAAACAGGTACAAGTATCAATATCCAAGTTAAAAACAAGTTCCTATAATCAACGATAACTGAAAGGCGCATCAGCAAAGGAAGAAGCCACTGTCCAAAATCTGCCATTAAAAAGCTACACTAGGTTTGCACTGCACAATGGGACAAGATCGGTATTTTTGGAGAAATGTATCCTTGGTCTGATGAAAACAAAAATAAAAACTGTTTGGCATATATGAACTGTTATGTTTGAAGGAAAAAGGGGGAGGCTTGCAAGCCAAACACGCTCCCAAGCCGTGAAGCATGGGGGTGGCAAGCATCATTTGTTTGTGGGGTGGTTGCTGGGCAGGAGGGACAGGTCCACTTACAATAGATGGAACATGAAAGGAGAGTAAATTAATGTGGATTATATTGAAGGCAACATCTGCAAGATCAGTCAGGAAGTTACGCTTGGTCGGAAAATAGGTCTTCCAATGGACGAATGACCCAGATACTTAAAGTCGTGGCAAATGGTTAAGGACACAAAGTCAAGTATTGGAGTGGCATAACAAAGCTGACCTCAATCCTATAGATATGTGTTGGGCGAATGAAAAATGTGTGAGCATGGGAGGCCGTACAAACCTGACTCAGTTACACGCAGCTCTGTCAGGAGGAATGTGCTAAAATTCATCCAACTTATTGGTGGGAAGCTTTGTGGAAAGGGCTCCAAACGTTTGAGCGCAAGTTAAAAATAGAAATGCTCCAAATACTATTGAGTTGTATGTAACTTTGCCCATGGGAATGTGATGAAGGAAATTAAAGCTGAAATAAAAATTCTCTCTACTACTAATTCTGACATTTCACATTCTTAAACCTAAGTGGTGATCTCCTAATGACTAAGACCAGGGAATTGTTTACTAGGATTAATGCAGGAAATGGTGAAAAACTAAGTTTAAATGTATTATGTGCTCAGGTGGGTGTAACATATTAAGGACTGAAGTAGCGTCTGTTTACTCTGTTTTCTACTCTAGTGCATCACAGAAGAGTGTCTCTTGGCTAAAAGCCATAGGCATCTTTTCGCGCAGCTCTGGTACCAGAAGACCAAGGGGGACCATCTGCCTGTGCTGGCGCAACACATCCTACTGTGAAGAATAAACACGATGTTTTACATAATATAAGAAAGAGTATGATTTATAATATCTAATAGCATGACGATATGGCTCATTATATCGTGTGAGCCTAACTATTTATACTGAAAGCAAAAATATAAAAGCAACATGGACAGACAATTAAGATTTTACTGAGTTACAGTTCATATGAGGAAATCAGTCAATTTAAACAAATAAATCAGGCTCTTATTATGGATTTCATATGACTGGGTAATACAAGATATGCATCTGTTGATCACAGATTCCTTAACAAAAAGTTAGGGCCGTGGATCAGCCAACAAGAAAACCGGGCTGTTGCCCACTGATCAGCCCAAATGATCAATATAAAGTATTATGACAATGGAGAAATAGGAGAGAGAGAGAGAGATGGGAGAGATGGGGAGAGAGAGGGAGAGAGAGGAGAGAGAGAGAGAGGGAGACAGAGAGAGACAGAGAGAGAGAGAGAGAGAGAGAGAGAGGAGAGAGAGAGAGAGAGAGAGAGAGAGAGAGAGAGAAGAGAGAGAAGAGAGAGAGGAGAGGAGAGAGAGAGAGAGAGGAGAGAGAGAGAAGAGAGGCGAGCGAGAAGAGAGAGAGAGAGAGCAGAGAGAGAGAACGTCTGAGAACTGCTACTGTACCACTTCAAAGTCAAGCATGAAACATCCTCTCTATTTTAAATGTCAGACTCTGAGATATTAGTAATTGGAGGGAGTCATATTACAGTGAATAGAGGAGGTGTGGGCTAAGTACTCCGCATGGGAAATCCAAAGAGAACATGCTTCAATTTTCAGTAAAATGTGTCATATTATGATAAAATATAAAATTAGCCACGTATTTAGGACCTTGAAGAAGTAGGCTGCTTCTGTGATAGGCAGAGATGATCATGTGACAGAACTTCACCACTCTCTAGAATCTACGTTCTGATATTCTGGAGAGATGTTTTCAACCAATAATCCATTTCATTGACCTGTAAACATCACATCCAGATAAACAACACAGCCCTCGAGCATATTACACCAGACAAACTGTCATCCAAGGGGGAGAAGACAGTCTGTATCCGCTTACTTGTGGAACTGTGGTAGGCGACAAAAGCTATTTCTGTGTCTTCTTAACAATTTCCATTGAAATAATGACAACTCAACAGGGGGCTTTGCATAGCCCACTGATTTCACCCCAACTTTAAAAATATCACAAGAAAATTGGCCTCATCTTGAAAGGAACCTAAAAAAATAAACTACTTGTTTATTTTCCCGGTCCGTATAAAGCACCTACTTCCTGATAAATGAGGATGGATATGGAGAAACAAGGCAGTTGTGAAGTCATAGGGTTCGACTCTGAGATGCTTCATCTGCTCTGTAAATAGGCCTTTCTTCACACAAGCCATACAAGAAGCTTCTTCTAGAGAAATACTCTGTAACTAAAAGGGGCTGTGACAATGGTGGATGTTACTTTGCCACTGATAGCAGAGCTGGGACTGTGGTTTATGAGGACGCTCCTTCATTAGTGTGTATGAGAGAGAGAGAGAGACAGAGAGAGAGAGAGCAGTCCATATAAAAGAAGATTTGTTGTGATCTGAGACACTTTTATAGGGTTACCGTAGAGTGCTGGGCTGGGCAGCATCTCCACAATGACAAAACATTGAGTCTGCCTCATTACCGTAGAGCTCTGGGCAGCAACAAACCAACAGGCAGAGCGGCAGACCACGCATGGGTCATTTCCTTCTGTCCAATCACGCCTTGTCAGGCCCTGTCTGAGATACAAAGACATGATTTTTTTTATCTACAATGCACTAAAACAGGGTGGTTGGTGTGACTGATTTACTGGCACTGCGTCAATTGAAGCACATTTTAACAAGCCACTGAAAATCCTGTGATAGACTGTTGTTTGTTTCCATCTTTCATCCCCCTAAGACGTCGACTCTCAGTACGTCTCATGGCCGTTCATGAGAGYACAGTGTTCACCTTGCTCATCACTCTGTCAGATGCCTCAGCCATCAACCCCTTTGCAAAACATTTCAAATTACAATTGTCCACAAACAAAGACTCAGAGAAAGAGAAAGGGAGTCAGCAGAGAGAAAGGGAGAGGACCTCAGGGCAGTTGAAAGGAAATGCTGACACAAAACATAATTTACCTTCACATAAAGCCAAAAGTATCCATCAAAACCGGTGAGCAACTTCTAGATGTCCAGGAAAACTAGACTAGAATACAAGACAATGGAAAGGGGAGATTGTGAAAGGCWAACGTCATGACACAACATATGAACACTTGCCATTTGCGTTTATACAGCTTTTAAGTACCTTTTCTCTGACCATATTAATGTTGCAATAAGTGAAACAGCATAATCAGTTCACACTGTACTTCCAATAATGAAATTTGCTTTATTTGCTGTTCTCCAGCCCCATGAATTGTTTTAATTGTGTGAAATACAGAGCACTTACCACATATAGACCCCCCACCTATGAGGAGTTACTGAGATGTACAGTGTTACCATATAGACCCCTCTCCTAGTGGGGAATTACTGAGATGTACAGGGTTACCATATAGACCCCTCTCCTAGTGGGGATTTACTGAGATGTACAGTGTTACCATATAGACCCCTCTCCTAGTGGGGAATTACTGAGACGTACAGTGTTACCATATAGACCCCTCTCCTAGTGGGGAATTACTGAGATGTACAGTGTTATTGATCTTTCCACCATCCTCACTCGATTCCCTCTCTCCTTCCCTTCCTTTCTCATGCTATCTCTGTCCATCACTGATGTGTCCCTGTCCTCCCCGACTGAGCTCCATAACCAGGACCTCCATCACTGATGTGTCCCTGTCCTCCGTGACTGCGCTCCATAACCAGGACCTCCATCACTGATGTGTCCCTGTCCTCCCTGACTGC
>NW_019944172.1:11045-18083 GCF_002910315.2 Salvelinus sp. IW2-2015
AGCATTGTGTGTGGAGTAAAGGGGGTCCAGAGTCTTTTTTCCCCCTCTGGTTGCAATTTAACATGCTGGAGAAATTTTGTCAAACGGATTAAGTTTCCCTGCATTAAAGTCCCGCGCTAATAGGAGCGCCGCTCTGGGTAAGCGTTTTTCTTGGTTTGTATTGGGGGAATTTCAGCTCATTGAGTGCAGTTTTAAGTGGCAGCCTCTGTGGAGGTAGTGTACCGCTACGAAAAATACAGATAACTCTCTCGGTAGGTAGTGTGGTCTACAGCTTATCATGAGATACTCTACCTCATGCGAGCAACTAGGCTCAGACTTCCTTAGATATCGTGCACCAGCTGTTATTTCAAAAATACATAGTCTGCCGCCCCTTGTCTTACCAGACGCCGCTGTTCTATCCTGCTGGTGCAGGTGTATAACCAGCCAGCTGTATGTTGATAATGTCGTCGTTCAGCATGACTCCGTTGAAGGCATAAGAATTACTGTTTTGAATGTCCCGTTGTAGTTTTATCTTCCGCGTAGGTCATTGATTTTATTTCCCAAAGATTGCATGTTGCAGAATGGAAGGAAGTGGAGGTTTATTCGATCGCCTACGAATTCTCCGAAAGGCAGCCGCCTCTGGCCCCTTTTTCTCTGTCGCCTCTTCACGCAAATCACGGGGATATGGGCCTGATCCCGAGAAAGCAGTAAATATTCGGGTTGGGCTCGTCGAACTCCTTAAGGGGAAAAAGGTTTCTGCAGTCCGTGGTGAGTAATCGCAGTTGCTGCTGTCCAAAGTTAAATTTTCGGTCATAGAGACGGTAGTGGCACATAAGTACCATAAGTTACAACACGCAATAAAATTGAACAAAAACACTCCGGTGGGACACGTAGAAACTTCAGCTTCTCCGGCGCCATTAACAGAGTCCAAGTTTGTCAGATATTTTCGACCTCAAGGTGGTCTTCTGTTTTGAGAACAATAGAGGTAGAAACATTATGGGCAGCGCCGTCGAGAGCTTTTCTCCATTTTTAAAGAAGTAAATTTTCTTTCTACACTTGAAGTGGTGATTGAATTGACAATGACTGCAATGTCTGGTGTTGAGGAAACAAGCATAACTCAAACAGATACCAAGACATTCCTACTTGGTGGTAATTATTGTTATAAGACTCAAGTCAGTACAAGCTATTTAATTAAAACAAAAGTCAATTTGGGTGCCGTACAGCACAGAGTAGCAACAGATATGAAGGGGTTTAGTCTCCATTAGACTATGTGGTGGTGATATGGAGGGACTTAAAATGATGGCGGGGATGTATTGGTAGTTCACCACAGAAGGGGTAGTGATATGTTGTTATGGGACTAACTGATGCAGGGATGTATGTAGTTCACACCAGAAGGGGTAGTGATATGGAGGGACTAACTGATTGCAGGGGATGTATTGGTAAAGTTCACCACCAGTAAGGGTAGTGATATGAGGACTTTAACTGATGCAGGGGATGTAATTGGTAGTTCACTCACAGAAGGGTAGGATATGGAGGACTAACTGATGCGAGGGGATGTATGGTAGTTCACCACCAGAAGGTGTGATATGGAGGGAACTAACTGATGCAGTGGGATGTTATTGGTAGTTCCCCCAGAAGGGTAGTGATATGAGGACTCTAACTGATGCAGGGGATGTATTGGTAGTTCACCACAGAAGGGTGTTGGATATGCGAGGGACTAACGATGCAGGGGATGTATTGTGTAGTTCCTCACAGCAAGGGGTAGTGATATGGAGGGACTAACTGATGCAGGGGATGTATTGGTAAGGTTTCACCCCCAGAAGGGGTAGTTGATCATGGAGGGACTAAACCGATGCAGGGGATGTTATTGGCTAGTTCACGCACCAGAAGGGGTAAGTGATATGGAGGACTAACCGATGCAGGGATGTTTGTTAGTGTTGTCCTCCCAGAAGGGGTAGTGATATGGAGGGACTTAACTGATGCAGGGGATGATTGGTAAGTTTTCACCACCAGAAGGGTAGTGCATATGGAGGGACTAAACTGATGGCAGGGGATGTATTGGTTAGTTCCTACAGAAAGGGGTAGTGATATGGAGGGACTGAAACTGAATGTCAGGGGAATGTATTGGTAGTTTCACCACAGAAGGGTAGTGATATGGAGGGACTACTGATGCAGGGATGTATTGTTAGTTCCTCAACCAAGAAGGGGTATTGATTGGAGGACTAACTGAATGCAGGGGATGTATTGGTAGTTCCTCAAGCCCGAAGGGTAGTTGTTGGAGGGACTAACTGATGCAGGGGGATGTATTGGTAGTTCACGCACAGAAGGTCAGTTGATATGGAGGGAACTACTGATGCCGGGGATGGTATTGGTTAGTTCTCACCAAGAGGGGTAGTGATATGGAGGGACTACCGATGCAGGGGTGTATTGGTAGTTCACCACCAGAAGGGGTTAGTGATATGGAGGGACTAACTGGATGGCAGGGGATGTATTGGTAGTTTCACACAGAAGGGTAAGTGATATGGAGGGACTAACGATTGCAGGGGATGTATTGGTAGTTACACCAGAAGGGTAGTGTATGGGGATAACTGATGCAGGGGCATGTATTGGTAGTTCCACAGAAGGGGTAGTGATATGGAGGGACTAACTGATTGCAGGGGATGTATTGGTAGTCAATCCATACCAGAAGGGTAGTGAATATGGAGGACTAACTGATTGCAGGGATGTATTGGTAGTTTCACCACAGAAGGTAGTGGATAATGGAGGCGGACTAACCGTGCAGGGGATTGTATTGGGTAGTTACCACCAGAAGGGTAGTGATATGGGAGGATAAAACTGATGCAGGGGATGTATTTGGTAGTTCCCTTCACCAGACAGGAGGGTAGTGATATGGAGGGCGCGTACAAAGCTCTCCCTCGCCCTCCATTTGGCAAATCTGACCATAATTATATCCTACTGATTCCTGCTTACAAGCAAAAACTAAAGCAGGAAGCACCAGTGACTCAGTCTATAAAAAAAGTGGTCAGATGAAGCAGATGCTAAACTACAGGACTGTTTTGCTATCACAGACTGGAATATGTTCCGGGATTCCTCCGATGGCATTGAGGAGTACACCACGTCAGTCATTGGCTTCATCAATAAGTGTATCGATGACGTCATCCCCACAGTGACCTTACGTACATATCCCAACCAGAAGCCATGGATTACAGGCAACATCCGCACTGAGCTAAATGCTAGAGCTGCCGCTTTCAAAGAGCAGGACTCTAACCTGGAAGCTTATAAGAAATCCCGCTATGCCCTCCGACGAACCATCACAGGCAAACCGTCAATACAGGACTGAGATCGAGTCGTACAACACCGGCTCTGACAGGGCTTGCAAACCATTACAGACTACAAAGGGAAGCACAACCGAGAGCTGCCCAGTGACACGAACCTACCAAACGAGCTAAACTACGTCTATGCTCGCTTCGAGGCAAATAACACTGAAACATGCATGAGAGCACCAGCTGTTGCGAAAGACAGTGTGATCACGCTCTCCGCAGCTGATGTGAGTAAGACCTTTAAATAGGTCAACATTCACAAGGCCGCAGGGCCAGACGGATTACCAGGACGTGTACTCAGAGCATGCGCTGACCAACTGACAAGTGTCTTCACTGACATTTTCAACCTCTCCCTGTCCGAGTCTGTAATACCAACATGTTTCAAACAGACCACCATAGTCCCTGTGCCCAAGAACACAAAGGTAACCTGCCTAAATGACTACCGACCCATAGCACTCAAATCTGTATCCATTAAGTGATTTGAAAGGCTGGTCATGGCTCACATCAACATCATTATCCCAGGAACCCTAGACCCACTCCATTCTCATCGAAGGGGCTGCAGTGGAGCAGGTTGAGAGCTTCAAGTTCCTTGGTGTCCACACCACCAACAAACTTACATGGTTCAAACACACCAAGACAGTTGTGAGGAGGGCACGACAAAACCTCAGGAATCAGAAAAGATTTGGCATGGGTCCTCAGATCCTCAAAAGGTTCTACAGCTGCACCATCGAGAGCATCCTGACTGGTTGAATCACTGTCTGGCATGGCAACTGCTCGGCCTCCGACCGCAAGGCACTACAGAGGATAGTGCGAACGGCCCAGTACATCACTGGGGCCAAGCTTCCTGCCATCCAGGACCTCTATACCAGGTAGTGTCAGAGGAAGGCCCTAAAAATTGTCAAAGACTCCAGTCACCCTAGTCATAGACTGTTCTCTCTGCTACCGCACGGCAAGTGGTACTGGAGCTCCAAGTCTAGGTCCAAGAGGCTTCTAAACAGCTTCTACCCCCAAGCCATAAGACTCCTGAACATCTAATCAAAATGGCTACCCAGACTATTGGCCGCCCCTCTTCACACCGCTGCTACTCTCTGTTGTCATCTATGCATAGTCACTTTAATAACACTGTAAGTCTACTACAACCTTTTGATTCAGCATTTCACTGTAAGGTCTACTACACCTGTTGTATTCAGCATTTCACTGTAAGTCTACTACACCTGTTGTATTCAGCATTTCACTGTAAGGTCTACTACACCTGTTGTATTCAGCATTTCAACCTGTAGGTCACTAACACCTTGTATGCATTACATTGTGACTGGCTTGATATGTGTCTAACTACACTGTTTTACTTCAGATAAGTCTTACTCACTGTTGTATTCGAAATCGATTGCTTAACCACTATAAGGCTCTCTACTCAGACCTGATGAAGCCATGCATAACTCACAACCTGTTGTATTCAGCATTTCACTGTGAGGTCTACACCTGTTGTATTCAGAGCTACTTAGCTCTATCGACCGTTGTTTTCGTACTAGTCATATTGTATCCATCACCTGATAGTGCTACTACACCTGTTGTATTCAGCATTTCACTGTGGGTCTACTACACCTGTTGTATTCAGCATTTCACTGTGAGGTCTACTACACCTGTTGTATTCAGCAATTTCACTGTAAGTGTCTACTACACCTGTTGTATTCAGCATTTCACTGTAAGGTCTACTACACCTGTTGTATTCGGCATTTCACTGTAAGGTCTACTACACCTGTTGTATTCAGCATTTCACTGTAAGGTCTACTACACCTGTTGTATTCGGCATTCACTGAGGTCTACTACACCTGTTGTATTCAGCATTTCACTGTAAGGTCTACTACACCTGTTGTATTCAGCATTTCACTGTAAGGTCTACTACACCTGTTGTATTCAGCATTTCACTGTAAGGTCTACTACACCTGTTTGTATTCAGCATTCACTGTGGAGGTCTACTACAAACTGTTGTATTCAGCATTTCACTGTAAGGTCTACTACACCTGTTGTATTCAGCATTTCACTGTGATGTCTACTACACCTGTTGTATTCAGCATTCACTGTAGGTCTACTACATCCTGTTTATTCAGCATTCCGTGATGTCTACTACACTGTTGTATTCAGCATTTCACTGTGAGGTTACTACACCTGTTGTATCAGCATTTCACTGTGAGGTCTACTACACCTGTTGTATTCAGCATTTCCACTGTAGGTCTACTACACCTGTTGTATTCAGCATTTCACTGTGAGGTCTACTACACCTGTTGTATTCAGCATTTCACTGTAAGTCTACACACTGTGTATTCAGCATTTCACTGTGATGTCTACTACACCTGTTGTATTCAGCATTTCACTGTGAGGTCTACTACACCTGTTGTATTCAGCATTTCACTGTGATGTCTACTACACCTGTGTATTCAGCATTTCACTGTGAGGTCTACTACACCTGTTTTATTCGGCACATGTGACTAATACATTAGATTTATTTGGAGTGTAAGCGGATGTGCGGTGTACCTTCTTGATTATGTCCCTCACGGCCAGTAACTTCCCGTTCTCTGTTCCAACAAACGAGCAGCTCCTGTTCTACTGTCTCTACTGCAGAGTTCCTGAGACACAATCGTTTGAACTCTATTAGATGGTTAGATGGATAGTAGAATAGGGGACTGTGGGTAGTGGAGTATAGAGTGGTGGTTATGGGTAGTGTAGTAGAACAGGGGACTGTGGGTAGTGGAGTATAGAGGGTGTGTTATGGGTAGTGTAGTAGAAACAGGGACTGTGGGTAGTGGAGTATAGAGGGTGGTTATGGGTAGTGTAGTAGGGGACTGTGGGTAGTGTGTAAGAACAGGGGACTGTGGGTAGTAGAGTATAGAGGGTGGTTATGGGTAGTGTAGTAGGGGACTGTGGGTAGTGGAGTATAGGGGTGTTATGGTAGTGTAGTAGGGGACTGTGGGTAGTGAGTATAGAGGGTGGTTATGGGTAGTGTAGTAGGGACTGTGGTAGTGGAGTACCTGTGTCCAATGTTGACAGACACCAGGTTGTCGAGGTTGAGGCGACACCACTGTCCACGTCTGGAGCACAGGTAGCACTGTGAGAACGCTCGTCTGACCCGCGGGGAGGAACACGCTCTGGAAACCCCGCTGCTAGCTGGTCTCTGAAGCCTCTACGACCATCCTCAAACAGCTTATCACTCTCGTCCACCACCAACCTTCCACACTGCGCACACGTATAATAAACAAAACCTGCTACGACAGCCCTCAACCAACATATCAGACCCAACACACAGACTTGTATAACTAACCTTAGAGCTGGGCGGTATCCGTATTTTACTATACACAGGTATTGATGCAGGGACCGGTTTGGGTTTTTACTTTACCTTCTATAACGGTATTTGAACGTTTGGTTTGTTAAATGTGATACGTTGTGTGTAACGTCCATTTTTATAGTTGCCTTGGCTACTTGAGTCATCTCTCTCCTGCCGCTTTCCACACAGACATAGCCCTGCCCCCTGTCACTCAAGGAGCATATTTGTTGTTGCTTGACCAGGAGACACTTGGTGTTCAGTTTGCATGTCAATTGAGTACCACAGTAGTGAGTCATAATACCCATATAACCTAGTGGTCAAACAGGGAAATGGTTCCATTTTTTTCACAATTCATTTTAAACACTTAAAATAAGGCTGTGTTTCGTGTAGGTTTACCTGGCATGACGTTTTGATAAACCG
>NW_019944172.1:18108-22392 GCF_002910315.2 Salvelinus sp. IW2-2015
AACTCTACTACAATGTACATCTACCTCAACAACCGATGCCCCAGCTCATTGACTCTGTACCGGTACCCCTGTATTAGCGCTCCACATTGACTCTGTACCATGTTACCCCCTTATATAGCCTCCACATTGACTCTGTACCGGTAACCCCCTGATATAGCCTCCCAGACTTGTATCGGTACCCCCATTGTAATAGCTCCACATTGAACTCTGTATCGGACCCCCTGTATATAGCCTTCCACATTGACTCGACGGTAACCCCTGTATATAGCCTCCACATTGACTCGTGTAACCGTACCCCCTGAATAATAGCCTGCCATCAATTGACTCTTATCCGGACCCCCTGTATATAGCTCCACATGGACTCTGTAACCGGTACCCCCTGTATATAGCCTCCACATTGACTCTGGTCGGTACCCCCTGTTATAATACCTCCACATTGACCTCTGTACGGTACCCCCTGTATAAGTCTCCACATTGACTCTTACCGTTACCCCCTGATATAGCCTCCATAATTGACTCTGTATACCGGTACCCTGTATCATATCGCTACTTGCTTATTTTACTGCTGCTCTTTAATACTATGCTTTATTATTTTCTCTTCATTTTTTTAACTTGCATTGTTGGTAAGGTCCTGTAATAAGCATTCACTGTAAGGTCTACACCTGTTGTATTCAGCATTTCACTGTAAGGTCTACTACACCTGTTGTATTCAGCATTTCACTGTAAGTCTACTACACCTGTTGTATTCAGCATTTCACTGTAAGGTCTACTACACCGTGTTGTATTCAGCATTTCACTGTAAGTCTACTACACCTGTTGTATTCAGCATTTCACTGTAAGGTCTACTACACCTGTTGTATTCCAGCATTCACTGTAGGTCTACTACACCTGTTGTATTCAGCTCATTCACTGTTGAGGTCTACTACACCTTTGTATTCAGCATTCACTGTAAGGTCTACTACACCTACTGTTAGTATCAGCCGTTGCACTGTAATTACTACGGTGCATTTTCACTGTTATAATTAAAGTTATCTATCTTACATCTAAGTTCTGTTTTCCTGCTATTCAGCATTTCCCACTGGCTGTAAATGGTAAAAGTCCCGGGGTCTCCAGCACCTGTGCTTGAATAGTGTATTCAGGCAGTGCGCCCGCCTCTTCACTGTCTACAATGAAGGGATCTACTGACAGTTCGTCTTAGATAGTTATTCAGCATTTTAACTGTGAGTCCCTACCCACACCTGTCATATGTTCGAGCATATTCTCTACTAATTCGACAAAAGCGGATTTTCGTTGTTTTTCTAACGTTTACAACTTACTGTTGTACGGCGATTTCAGGCCTTTCCACTGAAGGGGCGCGTAGGCTACACCTGGTGGTGGATATATTTCAGTCTCATTGAGATGGCCATCACATGGTTTTTTAGTAAGGCGGTAGCCTCATCTTTATACACCGGTCTGTTAGTTCGAAGCATGAGTGGTCTAATCTGGGTTGTGTTAAGACCCGACAAAAAATACAATAAACTCTCTCTGGGCTATCCTACGCTACACCTTGATTCAGCCTTTTCACTGTTAGGGGATCCCACCTGGTTATGTATCAGCCAGTTCACAGTAAAGGTCACACCGTTGTTGTATTCAGTGTGGAGGTCCTACAGATTTCACGGGTTTTAACGCCTTCTACATATCCATGTGTAGATACTCTACCTCATTGTTGTATTCTAGCATTTGCACTGTAAGGCCGTCTGAGAGCGCTACAAACTGAGCGTTGTTATTCCTCAAGGCGACTTCATTTCATCTGTTAAGGTCTATCATTAAGACAATCATGCCTGTTTTTTTGGCAAACCAGTTTCGAGTGATTTTCAACTCTAAAATATTAACTACATATAGTCTGCAGCGCCCCTTTAGTAATGTCTTGACCCAGACTACGAACCGCCTCGTCTGTTGTTCATATACTCAACTGCCATGGTTTCATCTGTAGGTCTATCACCTGGCTTAGTGATCGGTCGCATTTGACAAATTACAATTTGATTTTGATTTTAGAGTGGGTTCACTTACCTACTAGATTTTAACCAAGAGACCACCTAAAACTGCATTTCGAATACAGACATGATGAATACTGTGGATGCATCCTAGAAATATGAGGTTCGTCTCTGTTAATCCAGGTTGAGTACCGCTACCTCGCAGCGGCCCAGACTCTCCGGAGAAGGGCGAGGCATATCTATAGAATTAATCACAACAGTTCTATAACTGTTTCTTTGAGAGATGTCCCGTTGGTAGTTTAATCTTCCGCGGTGATACTTGGAGCTAGCATCAGATCTGTTTTTAATCTTTTCCTCATAAACAGAATTGCATGTCTGCACAGCATCATAGAGTCAGGAAAGGAGTAAACCGGCTGGAGGTTTATGCCGACTGTTGTCGGCCCCACGACTATCTGAGATTCTCAGAAGAGCCTTGACCTCCAGTCTCGCGGTAAATAGATGCGGTCTCCAAAATAGTCATAATTATCACAACTTGCGCCCTCTTCACTCTGACCCAAAAAATCATGCAATAGTCAGAACCATGAGGTTTTCCGCCTTCATTCACTGACTTTGATCCTCCAGACCAAAATCAGTGTAAATCTCTCTCAGACAAGGTGACTTTTATCAATATAGTCGCCTGTATTTACTCGCCAAAAATGAAAAGTCAATTAGCTGCTAATGTGGCTATCATAAAGAACTACAAATACCACGATGATCTGGACCAGACGGCCGAATCGAGGCAAAGGTCAGAATCTCTGGATTAACCATCTAATGTTAGCTAAATGTAGTAATGAATAAATTGGCTACATTTCTTTAAAAATTTACAATTCTGTGAAAACTTGTGCAAGTTTTAAATTGACAATATGTTAGCAAAGGTGCCAGATGGAGATGACGTGCAGGAGCATGCTGGGATTTGTAGTCTTCCATCTACTTTGATGCTAATTAGCATTTTAGAAACTGAGAGTAAATAGAGCCGAATGTATTGATAAAAGTCACCTTGTCCGAGAGAGATTTACACGGTTATCAAAACGTCACGCCAGGGTAAACCTACACGAAACACAGCCCTTATTTAAAGTGTTTATAAAATTAAAAAATGAACGGCGGAACAATGGAACCATTTCCCTGTTTTACCGCTAGGTTTTATGGGTATTATGACACCACCACTGTGGGGTTCTATGCAGCACATGAGACGATGTTGATGACAATGTTGTTTCCACTTTGCTTCTTAATTTAAATCTTCTAGCRTTCCATAATTACACTATTAGTTTGTGTTTCTTACATCTACCAAGTTCTTAGCAAGTTTGCAAAAAAAGTATCTTCTAAATCAAAGAGGAATAAGGTGAAGCATGAATATGTTGGCTACATGAAGAAACMTTTAATGTAGCCAAAGATTATAGGGTCCCCTAGGAGACATTGACCAACACTTTGGTTCCTATCCTGTCACAATAACTCCTCCCTGGCATTTTCATYCGCTGTCATGTCAAACAACACAGTATTCAAAGTGCCCACTATTATTTATATTCTAACTATAGAATTATAATTAATAATCATTCTATTTCCTTTATTACAACAGTTCACCAAAGTGTTTTTGTTCTCTAAATCAATTGCAACATTTGGTTAAAAATAAGGCCTAGTTTTTTTGTTGCCCATATCGTGCAGCCAGTCTTACACGGCAGTGTGGAAACGATGTCAAATGAGTTCAGGAAACACAGAAATGTATGAAAATTATTTTTGGTTGAATTGAACAGTATAAAACAGAATGGAGAAAGACTCATTGAAATGACGTAGAATGTATGTTGCCACCCTAGGTGCACTACTCAAAGCAAATTAAGGAATAAAATACTGTGATGTGATATTTTGGTCATATCGCCCAGCCCTAACGAACCTTATGGGGACATACAATTCTGTCCCGTTCAAAATCCTATTTTACCTTAACCACAAAACCTAACCCGAATTCTAACCTTAAACAACTCAGAAATAGCATTTGACCTTGTGAACCCAGTTGGTCAAATGTTTTCACTTCAAGGTCTCCACAAGTATAGTTAATACTGTGTGTGGATGTGTTTAACACACACTATTAACAAAACCTGTTACAATAGCCCTCAACCAACACAGTATTAAGACAGAGGGGGCTGACCTGCTGAGGTCTAGAGCATCCTGCTTCAGGAGGAACACCAGTCTATTAGGGGTGGGGTACTGATCAGAATATCTAGACAGAGAGGAGAGAGGGGAGGGAGGAGAGAGAGAGAGGAGAGAGAGAGGAGAGAGAGGA
>NW_019944172.1:29044-34396 GCF_002910315.2 Salvelinus sp. IW2-2015
TGGTGTACTGTCCTGTCTGGTCTGTACTGTCCTGTCTGGTCTGTACTGTCCTGTCTGGTTCTGTACTGTCTGTCTGGTCTGTACTGTGCTGTCTGGTCCTGGTACTGTCCCTGTTGTTGTTGAGTTGGTTGGTAGCCAATAGTGGGTCCTTACTGTCCTGTCTGGTCTGTACTGTCCTGTCTGTTGTTGAGTTGTGTTGGTACCATAGTGGTCTGTACCTGTCTGTCTTGGTCTGTACTGTCCTGTCTGTTGTTGAGTTGGTTTGGTACATAGTGGCTGTTACTGTCCTGTCTGGTCTGTACTGATCCTTCTGATTGTTAGTGGTTGGTCCCATAGTGGTCTGTTACTGTCCGTCCTGTCTGTACTGTCTGTCTGGGTCTGTACTGATCCTGTCTGTCTGTACTGTCCTGTCTGTTTGATTGAGTTGGTTGGTTGGTACCATAGTGGTCTGTACTTTCCTGTCTGGTCTGTACTGTCTGTCCTGGTGGTTGAGTGGTTGTACCTAGACAGTGGTCTGTAACTGTCCCTGTCTGTTGTTGTAATAGTAACTTACTGCGTCGTAACTATTTCAACGCTGTCTAGATCAGTCATATCCAGCTTACAGGTCTGTTTCATGTGAAGAAGATAAAGATCAGCTAACTGACAGCAGGACAGTAATGTTTCAGTCAAATACATTTTATTTGTCGCCGTGCTTCGTATACAACAGGTGTAGACTAAAGTGTACTGTTTACGGACGGGCCCTTTCAACAATGCGGGGAGATTTTTTATTTTTTAAGTAAATAGATTACATAAGGCAGGATATTGAATTTATAGATAAATATTGATAATAACAATAGATTAATAAACAATAACAGCATAGTATACTGTAGGTAGGCTAGGGGTAAAGGATAGATAATAGACAGTAACAGCAGTATACTGTAGGTAGGGGTAAAGGATAGATAATAGACAGTAACAGCAGTATACTGTAGGTAGGGGTAAAGGATAGATAATAGACAGTAACAGCAGTATACTGTAGGGAGGGGTAAAGATACTAGACAACAGGATAGATAATAGACAGCAGCGTATGTGAGGAGTCAAAAGAGTTGCAAAAAGGGTCAATGCAGATAGTTAAATAGCTACCCAGACTAACTATCTAGCAGTCTAATGCTGTGTTAGATTTAACTATCTGCATGGATTGGGGGTTCTGTTCAGGGTCCTTACACCTCGAACCGAACACTCAGTTCTGCCACCTCCGGTCTCTTGGCCCTCCCTTTCAGTCCAAGCTCTTCTCAGCACCACCTTCCCGCTGAAGCTAGTTCCAGAGTCCCATCTGAAACTACCTCGTTAAAGACGATCTTAAATAATCCAGTTGCAGAGGGAGGTGTTTAGTCCCAGGGTCTCCAGCTTAATGATGAGCTTGAAGGGTACTATGGTGTTGAACGCTGAGTTGTAGTGAATGAACAGATTCTCACATAGGAGTTCCTTTTGTCCAGGTGGGAAAGGGCAGTGTGGAGTGCAATAGGAGGTTGCGTCATTGTGGATCTGTTGGGGCGATATGTGAATTAAAGTGGGTCTAAGGTGTCTGGGATAATGTTCATATGACCAGCCTTTCAAAGCATTTTATGTCCACAGATGTGAGTGCTACGGGGCGATAGTAATTTAGGCAGGTTATCTTGGCGTTCTTGGGCACAGGGACTATGGTGTTCTGCTTGAAACATGTTGGTATTACAGACTGGGTCAGATGTTAACACTTGCCAGTTGGTCAGCACATGCTCAGAGTACGCGTCCTGGTAATCTGTCAGGCCCTATGGCCTTGTGAATGTTAACCTGTTCACAAAAAATAAAAATAGGTATTCCTCACGTCGACTACGGAATGAGAGATCACAGTCAACCTGAACAGCGGGTGCTCTTATGCATGGTTCAATGTTGCTTGCCTCAAAGCGAGCATAGAAGGCATTTAGCTCGTCTGGTAGGCTTGAGGCTGGGTTTCCCTTTGTAATCCGTGATAGTTTGCTATCCATATAGTTCGCGTCAGAGTAGGTGTAGTAGAATTCGATCTTAGTCCTGTATTGACTCTTTGCCGGTTTGATGGCTCGGAGGTCTTAGCGGGATTTCTTATAAGTGTTTGGATTAATGTTCCGTTCCTTAAAAGCGGCAGCTCTAGCCTTTAGCTCAGTACGGATGTTGCCTGTAATCCATGGCTTCTGGTTGGGATATGTACGTCCGGTCACAGTGGGGACTTTGTCGGTGACTGATGTGGTAAACGCCTCAATATTATTGGATGTATACCGGAACATATTCAAATCTGCACTAGCGAAACTGTTTTTCAACGATGACGTGCGGAGCACTTAATATCCGTGTCATAAAGTATTCACACCACTCGACATTTTCCCATATTTTGTGTTACTGAATTTAAAGTTGAGATTGTGTCACTGACATTATGGGGTAGTGTGTAGATCAAAGTGAAATTTTATTTGTAGAACATTTGCAAAACTAATAAAAAAAATTTAAGGCTGAAATGTCTTGAGTTAATCTGTTTTTAACCCCTTTGTTATGTCAAGCCTCAATAAGTTCAGGACTAAAAAAAGTTGCAAGGACTCACTGTGTGCAATAATAGTGTCTCACATGATTTTTTAATGCTACCTCATCTCTGTACCTCACACATACAGATAATTGTAAGGTCCCTCAAACTGGGGATTTCAACCACAAAGACCAGGGAGGTTTTCCAATGCCTCGCATTCTATTGGTAGATGGATCAAAATTAAATAAAAATGCAGACATTGTTCATCCCTTTGAACAAGTTATTAATTACACTTCGGATGGTGTCTCAATACACCCAGCCACTACAAAGATACAGGCGTCCTTCCTAACTCAGTTGCCGGAGAGGAAGGAAACAGCTCAGGGATTTCACCAAGAGGCCAATGGTGACTTTAAAACAGTTACATGGCTGTGATAGGAGGAAACTGAGGATGGATCAACAACATTGTAGTTACTCCACAATACTAACCTTGCAAAAACATGGCAAAGCAACTCACATTTTGTCTTGAATACAAAGTGTTTTGTTTGGGGCAAATCCAATACAACACATTACTGCGGCTACATCCTGTTATGGGTTGTGCTTGTCATCAGCAAGGACTGGGGAAATGGAATGGAGCTAAGCACAGGAAAAATCCTAGAGGGAACCCTGGTTCAGTCTGCATTCCACCACACACTGGGAGATGAATTCACCTTTCAGCAGGACAATAACCTAAAACACAAGTCCAAATCTACACTGGAGCTGCTTACCAAGACGACAGTGAATGTATCCGATTGGCCGAGTTACAGTTTTGACTTAAATCTACTTGAAAATCTACGGTAAGACTTCAAAATAGTTGTCTAGTAATGATCAACAACCAATTTGACAGAGCTTGAAGAATTTTTGAAAAGTATAAAAATTGACAAATTTTTCACAATCCAGGTATGGACATCTCTTAGAGACTTACTCAGAAAGACAAACAGCTGTAATCGCTGCCAAAGGTGATTCTAACATGTATTGACCCAGGGGTGTGAATACTTATGTAAATTAGATATTTCTGTATTCGATTTCAATAAATGTGCAACATTTTCTAAACACAAGTTTTCACTTTGTCCTTATGGGGTATTGTGTGTAGATGGGTGAATTTTTTTTTTTTATATGAACGCAACATGTAAAATGTTGGGCCCATGTTTCATGAGTTTAAATAAAATATCCCAGAAATGTTCCATACGCACAAGAAACATATTTCCTTCAACTGTTGTGCACAAATATGTTTCCATCCCTGTCAGTGAGCATTTCTCCTTTGCCAAAACAATACATCCAGCTGACAGGTGTTGCATATCAATAAGCTGATTAAACAGCATGGTCATTACACAGGTGCACCTTGTGCTGTGGATAATACAAGGCCACTCTGAAATGTGCAGTTTTGCCACACAACACAACGCCACAGATGTCTCAAGTATTGAGAGAGCATGCAATTGGCATGCTGACTGCAGGAATGTCCACCAAAGCTGTTGCCAGAGAATTGAAGGTCAATGTCTCTACCATAAGCCACCTCAGTCATTTTTGAGAATTTGTCATTACATCCAAATTGCCTCACAACCGCAGACCACGTGTAACCACGCCAGCCCAGGACCTCCACATCGGGGCTTCTTCACCTGGAGTATCGTCTGAGACCAGCCAACCGGAAAGCTGATAAAACTGAGGAGTATTTCTGTCTGTAATAAAGCCCTTGTAGGAAAATGTATTCTGATTGGTTGGGCCAGCTCCCCAGTGGGTGACCCCTGCCCAGTCATGTGAAATCCAGAGATTAGGGCCTAATGAATTGACATTGATTACATTGACTGATTTCCTTACAGTGCCTTCGGAAAGTATTCAGACCCGTTACAGCCTTATTCTAAAATTAATTCAATCGTTTTCTCCTCAATCTACACACAATATCCCATAATTACAAAATAAATATCCCAAGTATTCAGACCCTTTCCTCAGCACTTTGTTGAAGCACCTTTGGCAGCGACTATACGCTCGAGTTAGTATTTGGGGCGTTTCTCCCATTCTTCTCTGCAGATCCTCTCAAGCTCTGTCAGGTTGGATGGAGAGCGTTGCTGTACAGCTATTTTCAGGTCTCTCCAGTGACATTCGATCGGGCTCTGGCTGGGGTTCTCAAGGACCTTCAGAGACTTGTCCCGAAGCCACTCCTGCGTTGTCTTGGCTGTGTGCTTAGAGTCGTTGTCCTGTTGGAAGGTGAACCTTCACCCCAGTCTGAGGTCCTGAGTGCTCTGGAGCAGGTTTTCATCAAGGATCTCTCTGTACTTTGCTCCGTTCATCTTTGCCTTGATCCTGACTAGTCTCCCAGTCCCTGCTGCTGAAAGAAATACCCACAGCATGATGCTGCCACCACCATGCTTCACCGGTCAGCTCTAGGAGTCTTGGTGGTTCCAAACTTCTTCCATTTAGGATGATGGAGGCCACTGTGTTCTTGGGGACCTTCAATGCTGCAGAAATGTTTTGGTACCCTTCCCCAGATCTGTGCCTCGGCATAATCATGTCTCTGAGCTCTACAGACAATTCCTTCGACCTTATAGCTTGGTTTTCGCTCTGCCATGCACTGTCAACTGTGGGACCTTATATAGACAGGTGTGTGCCACCTATTGCTGAGGTGTTTTTTGTTTATATGCATGTGTGTGTGTGCGGGTGCCTGGAATTTCATGATTTTAGGGGCAAGGCATTTGGCTTTCAAGGAGGGCACCGAGGCCATCTGCCAGGGCACCGAGGCCATCTGCCAGGGCACCGAGGCCATCTTTCTTTTTGCACTTCACGTGACACCTCCCCAGGTGAGTCCGTCTTCACGTGACACC
>NW_019944172.1:34421-38449 GCF_002910315.2 Salvelinus sp. IW2-2015
AAGAGAGAGCTCAGTATAACTGTAGTTAGGGGTAAAGGATATAATTAGACCATAAGCAGTACTACTGTAGGTCGGGGTAAGGATAGATAATCAGACAGTACAGCAGTATACTGTAGGTAGGGGTAAAGGATAGATAATAGCAGTACGCAGTATACTTGGGTAGTAGGGTAAAGGATAGATATAGACAGTAACAGCATATACTGTAGGTAGGGGTAAAGGATAGATAATAGACAGTAGCAGCAGTATACTGTAGTTAGGGGTAAGGATAGATAATAGACAGTACAGCAGTACTACTGTAGGTAGGGGTAAAGGATAGATAATAGACAGTACAGCAGCTATACTGTAGGTAGGGGTAAAGGATAGTAATAGACAGTAACAGCAGTATACTGTAGGTAGGGGGTAAGGATAGATAATAGACAGTAAAGCAGTATACTGGTAGGTAGGGGTAAAGGATAGATAATAGACAGTAACAGCAGTATTCTGTAGGTAGGGGTAAAGGATAGATAATAGACAGTAACAGCAGTATACTGTAGGTAGGGGTAAAGGATAGTAATAGACGTAACAGCAGTATACTGTAGGTAGGGGTAAAGGATAGATAATAGACAGTACAGCAGTATCTGTAGGTAGGGGTAAAGGATAGATAATCAGACAGTAACAGCAGTATACTGTAGGTAGGGGTAAAGGATACGATAATAGACAGTAAACAGCAGTACTGTACAGATATGTACCACTTCTGCGTTGGAGATATGTACCACTTCTGGTTGGGATATGTCCAGTGTTTGTGTGTCCGTCTTCACGTTGACACCTCCCAGGTGAGTCCGTCTTCACGTGACACCACGCCAGGTGAGTCCGTCTTCAGTGACACCTCCCAGGTGGTCCGTCTTCACGTGACACCACCCAGGTGAGTCGCGTCTTCACGTGACACCTCCCCAGGTGAGTCCGTCTTCACGTGACACCTCCCAGGTGAGTCCGTCTTCACGTGACACCTCCCCAGGTGAGTCGTTTCACGTGACCACCCAGGTGAGTCCGTCTTCACGTGACACCCCCAGGTGAGTCCGTCTTCACGTGACACCTCCCCAGGTGAGTCCGTCTTCACGTGACACCTCCCCAGGTGAGTCCGTCTTCACGTGACACCTCCCCAGGTGAGTCCGTCTTCACGTGACACCTCCAGGTGAGTCCGTCTTCACGTGACACCTCCCAGGTGAGTCCGTCTTCACGTGACACCTCCCCAGGTGAGTCCGTCTTCACGTGACACCTCCCCAGGTGAGTCCGTCTTCACGTGACCACCCCAGGTGAGTCCGTCTTCACGTGACACCCCCCAGGTGAGTCCGTCTTCACGTGACACTCCCAGGTGAGTCCGTCTTCACACGTGACACCACCCCAGGTGAGTCCGTCTTCACGTGACACCTCCCAGGTGAGTCCGTCTTCACGTGACACCTCCCAGGTGAGTCCGTCTTCACGTGACACCCAGGTGAGTCCGTCTTCACGTGACACCCCAGGTGAGTCGTCTTCACGTGACACCCTCCAGGTGAGTCCGTCTTCACGTGACACCTCCCCAGGTGAGTCCGTCTTCACGTGCACCTCCCCAGGTGAGTCCGTCTTCACGTGACACCTCCCCAGGTGAGTCCGTCTTCACGTGACACCTCCCCCGGTGAGTCCGTCTTCACGTGACACCTCCCCAGGTGAGTCCGTCTTCACGTGACACCTCCCCAGGTGAGTCCGTCTTCGCGTGACACCTCCCCAGGTGAGTCCGTCTTCACGTGACACCTCCCCAGGTGAGTCCGTCTTCACGTGACACCTCCCAGGTGAGTCCGTCTTCACGTGACACCTCCCCGGTGAGTCCGTCTTCACGTGACACCTCCCCAGGTGAGTCCGTCTTACGTGTAAACCTACTTCGGAGCTGCAATGCCTGTGAGAAGGACCCGATCAAGTGACGGGCTAATAAGAATTGCGATATCTGAGAGAGCCATGCGAGTGAGAGGTGAGAGGAGCACGGGCGATTGGCAGCAGGAAATTATTATTTATTTATACTCACCCCAGGGGCACAACGACCACAAGACATGGGTCTGTTTATGGGGCATTACGGACAAATTGGAGGTTCTATGTGTGTGTATACCTGGCTGGCCAGTTCCCTGGTGGGAGAGATGACCAGAGCTCTGATGCCGAGGTTAGCAGGCTGTTTCAGGTGTGTCAGGAGAGGGAGACAGAACGCTAGAGTCTTCCCCGAACCTGTCGGAGCACACGCCAACAACTCACGACCCTGGGAGAGGGGTGAGAGAGAGATACATACAAAGATATGGTTTAGGGTTCCATTCTATATATCCATACACTCATCAGTCTCTGTGTTCCATTCTATATATCCATACACTCATCAGNTACACTCATCAGTCTCTGTGTTCCATTCTATATATCCATACACTCATCAGTCTGTGTTCCATTCTATATATCCACACTCATCAGTCTCTGTGTTCCATTCTATATATCCACACTCATCAGTCTCTGTGTTCCATTCTTTATATCCATACACTCATCAGTCTGTGTTCCATTCTTTATATCCATACACTCAGTCTGTGTTCCATTCTATATATCCATACACTCATCAGTCTCTGTGTTCCATTCTATATATCCATACACTCATCAGTCTGTGTTCCATTCTATATATCCATCACTCCATCAGTCTCTTGTGTTCCATTCTATATATCCCATACTCATCAGTCTCTGTGTTCCATTCTATATATCCACACTCATCAGTCCTTGTGTTCCATTCTATATATCCATACTCATCAGTCCTCTGTGTTCCATTCTATATATCCACCACTCATCAGTCTCTGTGTTCCATTCTATATATCCATACACTCATCAGTCTCTGTGTTCCATTCTATATATCCATACACTCATCAGTCTCTGTGTTTCCATTTCTCTATATATCACACACTCATTCAGTCTGTGTACTCACATGCATCATCAGGGGTTTATCGCCCTGCATCTGTGGGGTGTGGGTTATGGTGAGTCCAGCTGCCCGTGTCTGGAGTACGCGTGGGTTCAGGTTGTACTCGGACTGCAGCTCGGAGAGCAGTGCACACTGGTTCGGGCACGTCACAGCCGTGCACGTTGATACGATTCTGTGTGCGGACACGTTCACCTGACAACACACACACAGAGATGAGATTCAACAGGTAGACGGGGCGAAGAGCTGTGTGTGTGGGTGTGCGTGTGTGTGTGTACCTTCTCTTGGTGGAGGTGTTGGAGTTCTCTTCATGGATGTCTTGTCTCTTGTCCTCCTCTTCAAGCCTTTAAGACTTCCTGTCTGCAGAGGAGGTCCACAGGATGCCTCGGTCTCCTCACACGCCACTACAACAAACGACAGGGACCATCAGAACGCTGAATTAATTCATGGATCATTTAAAACAATACATACAGGCAGCTCCACAGAAAACACACACAGCTGTGAAAAGTTCTCTACCGTTGCATATTCTTTATACTGAATGTTATCAGATCATCTAATATTAGGTTTTGGTTGAAGAGGGGACCTGAGTTTACAAATAACAACAACAAAAAAAGCGTGTACTTTTTTTATTTATTTCATAAAACAAAGTTACCCAACACCCAATTCCCCTGTGTGTAAAGTATTGCCCCTTACACTCAGTAACTGGTTGTGCCACTTAACTGTAATGACTCCAACCAAACACTTCCTGTAGTTGTTGATCAGTCTACCTTTAGCTGTAATGACTCCCCAAACACTTCCTGTAGTTTTGTCAGTCACCTTTAGCTGTAATGACTCCAACCAAACACTTCCTGTAGTTGTTGATCAGTCCACCTTTAGCTGTAATGACTCCAACCAAAGACTTCCTGTAGTTGTTGATCAGTCCACCTTTAGCTGTAATGACTGCAACCAAACACTTCCTGTAGTTTGTGATCAGTCCACCTTGAGCTGTAATGCCTCCAACCAAACACTTCCTGTAGTTTGTTGATCAGACTCTCAAATCACTGAAGGTATTTTGGCCCACTCTTCCATGCAGAAATGCTTT
>NW_019944172.1:43142-47207 GCF_002910315.2 Salvelinus sp. IW2-2015
GTGGTGGTAGTGTGATGGTTTGGGGTCAGCATGGTGGTGGTAGTGTGATGGTTTGGGGATGCTTTGCTGCCTCAGAACCTGGACCACTTGCCTTAATATTAGGAACTTCCTGGTTTTGGGGGCGTATCTAAGTTTATGAAGGGGAAGCTCCAGATAGCCCAGAATATGTTGATCAGGGTAGTATTGAAGGTGAGTCTACGTACTCACATAGGCAGGAGCTGCTTCCAGGAACTAACCTGGCTGCCTGTTGAGGTGTCCCAGATTAGACTGGGTTTGGTTTACAGGAGTATTTATGGTTCTGCCTGTTGAGGCTAGGGTGTCCCAGATTACATTTACATTTTTTACATTTTAGTCATTTAGCAGACGCTCTTATCCAGAGCGACTTACAGTAGAGAGCATACATTTTATTACATTTTTACATACTGAGACAAGGATATCCCTACCGGCCAAACCCTCCCTACCGGCCAAACCTCCCTAACCCGGACGACGCTATGCCAATTGTGCGTCGCCCCACGGATCTCCCGGTTGCGGCCGACTGCGACAGAGCCTGGGCGCGAACCCAGAGACTCTGGTGGCACAGCTAGCACTGCGGTGCAGTGCCCTAGACCACTGCGCCACCCAGGAGATACAGATTAGAGGTTCTTCTTTGTTTTATTATCTCGCTGTCATAATGTGTTCAACCGTGTTGGATCTGGCCGAGCCATCTTGTTTCAAGAGGACCAAAATGGAAATAAGTCCCAGCCTGTACTGTGTGTTATCGTCCATGATTTAGCAATGGAAATAAGGCCCATACTTTGTGTGTTATCCTCCGTGATTTAAATCATATGCAGTTATGGCTGTTTGTGTGTGCTTGTTTTTTGAAATGGTTGAATTGATGAAGTAAACCATGAATTCTGCTCCGTATCAGAAAATTCTACAGGAGAATGTCAGGCCATCAGTCTGTGAGCTGAAGCTGAAGTGCAGCAAGACAATGATCTAAAACACATAATCAAGTCTACATGAAAATGGCTGAAAAGCAACACATTTAAAGTGTTGGAATGGCCTAGTCCAAGGCCAGACCTAATCCCTATTGAGATGTGGCAGGACTTGAAACGAGCATTTCTTGCTTGAAAACCCACAAATGTCACTGAGTTAAAGCATTTCTGCACGCAAGAGTGGGGCAAAATTCCTCCACAGCGATGTGAGAGACTGATCAACTACAGGAAGTGTTTGGTTGGAGTCACTGCAGCTAAAGGTGGACTGATAAACTACAGGAAGTGTTTGGTTGGAGTCATTACAGCTAAAGGTGGACTGATCAACAACTACAGGAAGTGTTTGGTTGGAGTCATTGCAGCTAAAGGTGGACTGCTCAACAACTACAGGACGTGTTTGGTTGGAGTCATTACAGCTAAAGGTGGTCTGATCAACAACTACAGGAAGTGTTTGGTTGGAGTCATTACAGCTAAAGGTGGACTGATCACACAGGAATGTGTTTGTGTGGAGTCATTACAGCTAAAGGTGGACTGATCAACAACTACAGGAAGTGTTTGGTTGGAGTCATTACAGCTAAAGGTGGACTGATCAACTACAGGAAGTGTTTGTGGGAGTCATTACAGCTAAAGGTGGATGATCAACAACTACAGGAAGTGTTTGTGTTGGAGTCATTACAGCTAAAGGTGGCACAACCAGTTATTGAGTGTAAGTGGACTTTTTCACACAGGTGAATTGGGTGTTACATAACTTTGTTAATTGCATAAGTACACTCTTTTTTTGCAATTAGTAAACACAGGTTCTCTTTATCTAATATTAGGTTTTGGTTGAAGATCTGATAACATTCAGTATTAAAAAAATAGAGAATCAGAAAAGGGGCAAATACTTGTTCACTGCACTGTAGAACACACGCCTCCAAATACTACCTTCAGCCTGAGTATCTTTCTTTTTCTTCTTTGCAGTCTTCTCCTCATCCTGTAGTTTCCTTTTCCCTGCAACAGCATCTCCCTCTTCTTCTTGCTTCTCCACCGCTCTCTGCTCCTTGTTGCCGTGGGTTACTCCGGTTCCGAAAAAGTCGATCCCATAGTGGTCAGATACATCTTTCTCTTGGGACCTSACCACCTGGAACGCACACACGTACCACGAATACAACTATTGTTAATGACAAGAGTACACTATGAAGACAGCTACTAGYAATACCCCCAGACCGCTAAATCCTAATGTGATATATGTCCTGATACATCTCACTACAAACTCTCAGAATAATGTTAGCTAGCCAAAACAATCGAACGTTACCCGGGTGCTTTAGACCGCAGAGAAACAATACATTGCATATATGATATCCGGGACTTCTATTTAAGAGAATAAACGAAACAATGAGCTTGAGCTGTATTCATTCTAAACCTGAAACTAGCTAACTTAGCTAGACTGCATCACTTCAGATCGAGGCATGCATGGACATACACAAGCTAACTAGCCATTAGCTAGCTAACTAGCTGGCTGTACARTCAACTCTTTGCAGCGTTCAAATACTACTCGCTGAACATGAATATATTAATATTGGACAACATCCTCATTACCTTAAATCKTTCGGCATCTTTTCCAAACCTCTTGAAATCAAATTTCGCTCCGGCTCCGAGTTTACGAAACAAGTCGAAAGCGTCCATTGAAACAGCGTGGAGACGACAAAGGCATGACGACTCAATCCCAGTCTAGTTAAACCAACCGGTGATTCGTCGCTTGATTATAAAGCCTGGATRTGTTTGCATAGTTGTACTTCATGTGTCCACACAACGTCGCTATTGTCTCATCAGTGGAATATGGAAACCAGAGTAAAACGTATTTCGTTTGCATGGTTACGTTTGGWATTTTCCATGTCTCAAACGGCAGTATTTGTAGTGAGGACGTCACTATTATTGAACAACACTGTGATGTGTTTACTTCCTCTACAGATCCTCTCTAATTAACGAGACAGGAGTTGTGAATGAACAGAGAAAACRTGTCATGGAGACAGAATACCTAATAATGATTTAGTTGAAATGTTTTACAATTTACTCAATCAAATCAAATGTATTTATATAGCTGATATCTCAAAGTGCTGTACAGAAACCCAGCCTAAAACAGCAAGGAATGCAGATGTAGAAGCACGGTGGCTAGGAAAAACTCCCTAGAAAGGCCAAAACCTAGGAAGAAACCTAGAGAGGAACCAGGCTATGAGGGGTGGCCAATCCTCTTCTGGCTGTGCCGGGTGGAGATTATAACAGAACATGGCCAAGATGTTCAAAGATGACCAGCAGGGTCAAGTAATAATAATCACAGTGGTTGTAGAGGGTGCAACAGGTCAGCACCTCAGGAGTAAATGTCAGTTGGCTTTTCATAGCTGATCATTCAGAGTTAGAGACAGCAGGTACAGGGTCAAGGTAGCACGTTCGGTGAACAGGTCAGGGTTCCATAGCAGCACGATCAGGTGGACTGGGGACAGCAAGGAGTCATCAGGCCAGGTAGTCCTGAGGCATGGCTCAGGGCTCAGGTCCTCCGGAAGGGGAGGGAGAGGAAGAGAGAGAATTAGAGGGAGCATACTTAATTCACATAGGACACTGGATAAGACAGGAGAAATACCAGATAATAACCAGACCTGACCCTAGCCCCCCGACACAAACTACTGCAGCATAAACAGGAGGGGTCGGGAGACACTGTGGCCCCGTCCGACAATACCCCCAGACAGGGCCAAACAAGCAGGATATAACCCCACCCACTTTGCCAAAGCACAGTCCCCACACCACTAGAGGGATATCAACAGACCACCAACTTACTACCCTGAGACAAGGCTGAGTATAGTCCCCACACCACTAGAGGGATATCAACAGACCACCAACTTACTACCCTGAGACAGCTGAGTATAGTCCCCACACCACTAGAGGGATATCAACAGACCACTAACTTACTACCCTGAGACAAGGCTGAGTAAGTCCCACACCACTAGAGGGATATCAACAGACCACCAACTTACTACCCTGAGACAAGGCTGAGTTAGTCCCCACACCACTAGAGGGATATCAACAGACACCAACTTACCCTGAGACAAGACTGAGTATA
>NW_019944172.1:47232-50544 GCF_002910315.2 Salvelinus sp. IW2-2015
CCACCAACTTACTACCCTGAGACAAGGCTGAGTATAGTCCCCACACCACTAGAGGGATATCAACAGACCACCAACTTACCCTGAGACAAGACTGAGTATAGCCCACGAAGACTCCTCCACAGCACAAACCCAAGGGGGCACCACACAGGAAGATCATGTCAGTGACTCACCCCTCCTAGGGACGGCATGAAGAGCACCAGTAAGCCAGGGACTCAGCCCCTGTAATAGGGTTAGAGGCAGAGAATCCCAGTGGAGAGAGGGGAACCCGCCAGGCAGAGACCGCAAGGGCGGTTCGTCGCTCCAGTGCCTTTCCGTTCACCTTCACACCCTGGGACAGACTACACTCAATCATAGGACCTACTGAAGGATGAGTCTTCAATAAAGACGTAATGGTCGAGACCGAGTCTGCGTCTCTCACATGGAAAGGGACCATTCCATACTAGGCAAGACCATTTACTATGCTCTTATCCAGAGCAACTTTTCATACTGGTCCCCCTGGGAATTGAACCACAACCCTGGCCCACAACTGGCATGCTCTAGCAACTGACCACACGGGACCTGTGTGATTACAACGGATTGTCCATCACACACAGATACACTGGGGCGAGGGCTAGCGCCCAGCGGTCCAGTTTAATGACAATAAAGACGTAGCAGAAATAATGATAATAATAATGTACTGTAGCACTGTAATCACTTCTACAGCAGTAGCAAAACAGCACTCTAATATCATAACAGTAATAATAGAAAATGTACTATTATAACAGTATTAATAGTATTGTAATATTATAACAGTATTAATAGTATTGTAATATAACAGTAATAATAGTACTGTAATATTTTAAAAGTAATAATAGTATTGTAATATCATAACAGTATTAATAGTATTGTAATATTATAACAGTATTAATAGTATTGTAATATTATAACAGTAATAATAGTATTGTAGTATAACAGTAATAAGTACTGTAATATTTTAACAGTATTAATAGTACTGTAATATTAATTAACTCCAACCCTGTTCCTGGAGAGATACCCTCCTGTAGGTTTTAACTCCAACCCTGTTCCTGGAGAGAGAGACCCTCCTGTAGGTTTTAACTCCAACCCTGTTCCTGGAGAGAGGTACCCTCCTGTAGGTTATAACTCCAACCCTGTTCCTGGAGAGCTACCCTCCTGTAGGTTTTAACTCCAACCCTGTTCCTGGAGAGCTACCCTCCTGTAGGTTTTAACTCCAACCCTGTTCCTGGAGATACTCTCTTGTAGGTTTTTGCTCCAACACCAGTTGTAACCTGTAGCTGGTTTTCACATGGCAAGCAACTAGCAAGCTTTCTTTTGTTATTTAAAAAAAGTTCAGGGCGCAAAGTGTCATCAGCAAAGAAAAAGGACGCAGATGTTAATTTACTGTCAAAGGAATATGTATTAGTTTTACTGAAGGGCTGTTCGCTCTCTCTGTTGTAAAACTGTTGTCGGAATATATCAAGGAGGCTTTTCTCTGTAATTCACAGGCTTTATTTGATTTATATTATTATATTATTATTATTATTATTATATATTTATTTGATCGGTTGCCTAACAAAAGACACAATCATCTTAAAAGACAAATAAAATAAAGAAATAAAATGTATTTTAACTAGGCAAGTCAGTTAAGAAACAAATGATGGCGCTGGGCCAATTGTGCTCCATCCTATGGGACTCCCAATCACGGCCGGATGTGATACAGCCTGGATTCAAACCAGGGACTGTAGTGACGCCTATTGCACTGAGATGCAGTGCCTTAGACTGCTGCGTCCATGTGTGTGTGTGTGTTAACTATTTAACTGTACTAGAATGCTTAAAAGACCACTAAAATGTTTAATATCGGAATCAGGGTTTTTTTTGGTAAGGAAATGTCGGGAATCAGTGTAGGCCAAAATGTCATATCGGTGCATTCCTACCTACCTGCATGGTACTACTAAAGGGGAAGATGTAGCAAAAGCTTTGAGAGAGTCGATATTAAAAACATATTCACTATTACAACTGATGGTGCCCCGGCTATGATGGGGAAACAAAGGATTTGCAAAGCTGATTGAAGAAGATAAGATTGGCCACCCCGTGGTTACATTTCAGGGTATCATTCACCAAGAGAATCTGTGTTCCAATATTTTAAATTCAAATTTAGGTACCGTGATGGCTACTGTGGTTAAAATGGTACCGTGATGCTACTGTAGTTAAAATGGTACCGTGATGCTACTGTAGTTAAAATGGTACCGTGATGCTACTGTTAATACAAAATGATATAAAACTTTGAAATGTTCACGCCAGTAAATTTCAGTTAAGCTTAGATTCTCAGCAGATGTGGAGTTCAAAAATATGGGAAATAAGAAATCTTCTTAATTCAGTTATGTTTAGGGCTGTTGGTAGACCGAACAGTTGTCTGTCGTTTTTTATTTTTTTATTGAACCTTGTATTTTTCAATAATGTTCTTTTTTTTTTATCACATGTATTATTTGGCCTTTGTAGTTCTGTAGCCCTATATTGACTGTTCCACAAAAATACAGGAAACAGGAGCAATTTATACACATATTATTATAATAAACAAAATATGTATAAATCATATTTCCAAGTGTTCTAACACAATTTCCATATACAAACTAAATGCAAATAAAAACAGCAGAAGACACTTGAAATGAAGTTTTGATTCTCTTTATAAAACACATCAAATTAATATTGTCCATAAATCAAAACCATGAATAAAACAAACATTTTAGATAGCTTTACCAAACAAAATATACATAAAGCCATACTACAGGCCATCAAGTCACAATAAGGCCGACTTCAAAATGCTGAGATTACATTAAATGCTCATCACATTAAAACTGCTGGACCACAACTGCATGGCAGACAAACATACACATAATGGAATAAGAGGCATGACATCATCAAGTACGCCTGCCAAACAATGGCAAAAATGCAGGAAGTGCAATATAAAAGGTGTTATAGATACGTTTTATAAAGGAGCTTAGACCGCGCTGGATTCAACACCTTGGACAGCGCTCATCTATAGCGGCTATAGTGGAGCTCTGTGGTACAACGCTCATCTATAGCGGCCCTATAGTGGAGCTCTTTTGCGTACAACGCTATCTGATGCAGGGTAGGCCTATAGTGGAGCTCTGTGTACAACGCCATCTATAGCGCTATAGTGGAGCTTCTGTGGTACAACTCTCATCTATAGCGGCCTATAGTGGAGCTCTGTGGTACAACGCTAATCTAGGCGTAGCCTATAGTGGAGCCTTGTGGTAACAACGCTCATCTATAGCGGCCTATAGTGGAAGCTCT
>NW_019944172.1:50891-58231 GCF_002910315.2 Salvelinus sp. IW2-2015
GGTTAATACGATGTACTGTTTAAATGTACCGTGATGCTACTTGGTTAAAATGGTACCGTGATGCTACTGTGGTTAAAATGTACCGTGATGCTACTGTAGTTAAAATGGTACCGTGATGCTACTGTAGTTAAAAATGGTACCGTGATGCTACTGTGGTTAAAATGGTACGTGATGCTACTGTGGTTAAATGGTACCGTGATGCTACTGTGGTTAAAATGGTACCGTGGTGCTACTGTAGTTAAAATTGGTACCGTGATGCTATCTTAAAAATGGTACTGTGATCCTACTGTAGTTAAAATGGTCCGTGATGCTACTGTGGTTAAATGGTACCGTGATCCTACTGTGGTTAAAAATGGTACCGTGATGCTACTGTAAATAAAAATAGTGAATTTCCTTGTTCGTTCATCTTTGACACACAGAAGTTCAGTCACTGCTGGAAGAGATGGAACAAATACTCAGACTTGCCTTTTCACTGCAGTGTTGGTGTGTGTTAGTTGAAGGAAGGTTCTGGAACGGTTCGTGGAGTGTTTGGATACGTTATAGCCTTTCTGTCTAAAAAGGGCCAAAACTACCCAGAGCTTGAGGATTGGCTTGTAAAACGGATGTTTCTCACTGACACAACAGGTCACCTCAACGTGCTCAACCTGCGTCTCCGGAAACCGGCGTGGAGTCGTGGATCTGTTCCATGCATGGAAGGCATTCGTTGCCAAGCGAAAAGTCTACTCGCAGGGATATTCAAAGTGGAACGTTCCACACTTCAAGCAACTCAAACGGGCTGTCAACTCGACACACCGTCAGCGCTGACATTATCGGAGTGTACATGGGGGTGGTACAACGCTCATCTATAGCGGTCTATAGTGGAGCTCTGTGGTACAACTCTCATCTATAGCGGCCTATAGTGGAGCTCTGTGGTACAACGCTCATCTATAGCGGTCTATAGTGGAGCTCTGTGGTACAACACTCATCTATAGCGGTCTATAGTGGAGCTCTGTGGTACAACGCTCATCTATAGCGGCCTATAGTGGAGCTCTGTGGTACAACACTCATCTATAGCGGCCTATAGTGGAGCTCTGTGGTACAACGCTCATCTATAGCGGCCTATAGTGGAGCTCTGTGGTACAACGCTCATCTGATGCAGGTAGGCCTATAGCGGAGCTCTGTGGTGCTAATGGACAGCGCCTCTGTTTACCGAGTTATGGAATTCTTCCGTTTTGTGGGGAAATTAGATATTCAATAGACACAATTAGTTGTAATGCACATACGAAAATCATAACTGACACGCAGAAAATGGACGAATAAATTGTAAATTTCCCCTCAGCACAAAAAAAAAGGTTGCCAACCCCTGAGCTAGCTATTCAAGATAAAAAGGTGGTCTCGCAGATTCTCTCTGTAGCAGATCGCTCGCAGATTCAGATTCACGAAGCATCGTTACCCATCGCTCCACAAAGGCCGCGGCTCTTGCAGAGCAAGGGGAACCACTACTTCTAGGTTTCAGAGCAAGTGACGTAACCGACTGAAAGGCTGCTAGCGCGCACCACCGCTAACTAGCTAGCCATTTCACATCCGTTACACTAGCTAGCTRGATAATCAGCCATGTAATGCCAATAGAAAAGAGGCTAACTAGCTAGCATCAACTTTATAGCGGTTATGCTACGTGGAAACACTCATTTTAATTATTCCGTTCATTTTTCTCACCAACGCCTTGTAAGCTTTCACATTGTGAATATCATTTAGCTAGCTTGCTAGTAATTTGTACAAATTTGATGCATATTTAGCACAGTGGAAAGCGTGACTCCAGACCGGAACCCTGTAAAACATGAAAGCACGTTCAATAATGACATCACCTGATTGGTCGGAAGAAAAAGTCCTATCCACCAGAGCTGTGTTTTTTGATATGCCGTAAAACTTTTGGCTTAGTCGCAAAATGTGCACACAGTTTAGACATTGGCAAATGTCGTTTTGATTCACAGAATATTCACCAGTCGCAAGTTCAGGAAATGAGTTGCATTTATTCTCAAACGTTGCATACTTGCAAATCTTATTGAATTTGTCACTACACTGTCCTGTACAACGTAGTAGGTGGGTTCCAGAGCTCAGACATTGCAGACGCCSGACAGATCTTACAACGTCCGGATAGGTACTTTACCAATCAGCTAACCACATGACACAGCCGATGCCGTAGCATGCAACCATTGGTTGATGCATGCAACGTCTGAGCAGGGGAACGCCACCAAATACGGACTGCATTCATAACCATTAAACAACAGAATCTACATGATCAGTCTCTGTGTGTAAAATAAATAGTGGTTAATGTGACGCCGACTCATAGCTAAAACATGTAAAGAAAGCAATCCAATKTTATTTGTTGCCTAGACTTTACTGCAAATGACACAAGTCTTCAGAAAAAAACAATACACTAATATTGCAGTTACCATGACAGCCTATATAATAGAACGCTTGTTACCATGACAGCGTTATTATAGAACGCTTTTACCATGACACCGTTATCTATAGAACGCGTGTTACCATGACAGCCGTTATTATAGAACGCTTGTACCATTGACGCCGTTATTATAGAAAACTTGTGACCACACAACAAAATATTACACTGGGGAGAAAACATCTTAAAGTAGAAATAGAATGTGGCCACTATAGACATCGATCAGGTGCACAAGGCTACATGTGGCGCAAAAATAACCTTCACAAGAGTTACTGTCAAGTTCACACAACAAACACAAGTTTTTGGGCTACATGCACATTATTACATTGTTACCATTTTCTGCCTGTGGACATCTGTTCTACAATGTGCCAGTAAGCAGAGCAGGAACCCTTTGTTGCATAATTGATCTCTTTCAGGCAGAGTACACCTGACATACGGTTTTACCCACTGTACTGAAGAGGGAAAGTGTGTGGTGTTCCTTTCACCTCATAGAGGCATCCATCTTAAGTCAGGCCCAGCTTAATTAAGTCAGGCCCAGCTCCAACTACACTTGATCCCTGAATCCACTTTTTAACAAGCAACTCCTCATTTTCACATAATTCTCTCATTCTGAAAATGTACCACATACTGTAAAAGGAAAACATTAGTTTGTTAGCTAGTTAACATTACAGATTTCTAGGGTCCTGAAAGCAACTAAGTTAACGCGTTATAACTTGAGGAACAGCAAGGAGTCGTTATAACGTTACACAGTTAATACTATAGCGATTTGGTTACTAACATTAGCTCATGTTGTAACGTTAGCTGTCTGACTATTAGCCAGCTAATTGTCGCACCATAAATAAATTTATTTGATCAGCTAAGTTGGCTAATGTTTCTCACCATTTCTCTGGCTAAATTAGCTAATGGATCATTTGATCCAGGTAGCAGATACTTAATGCTAACATTCCTGTTCCATCACACTTTCTCCCTCAAACTTTACAAATGCGGTTGTTTTTCGGTTACAGCTCATGACATACGCTTCATCACCTTCTCACCCCGGTCTCCGTAGTCAGGCGTCTCACCTACCGTTACCGTTCAGGGGAGGCGCTGCTGTAACCTTCATTTTTATAGGACATGAAGGGGTCCCGCCACCATTATAATCTAACCGGAAGCAGATGTGGGCGTGAACAAGCAAAGAACTCCGACCAAAAGTTAATGTTGGCAGAAGGACTACGGGGAGTAACTTCATTTACATGCTGTATGTGTATGAAAGCAGAGCCGGTGCTCGGGGAAGTTGGTTCGGCAGACCAGCACGGCTCTGCTACTTTGTATTAAAGCCTATATTGAATTCACAAGTTCTTGTATGAGTGTTATATTTCTGAGGCAATATTCCACAACAGCGTCTCACCGACCGTTACCGTTCAGGGGACGCGCTGCTGTAACCTTCTCACCYCGGTCTCCGTAGTCAGGCGTCTCACCTACCRTTACCTCTCCCCTACCGTTACCTCTCCGTTACCGTTCAGTCGGGCGCTGCGTTCTGTTGTCATGTGAACGACTGGCTGAGCCTTGGATACAGMCAGGATTGRTCCACACGCACATCACTCATTCAGAGGCAGCCAGTGGGGAAACACCCAAACTTTATCGGATCTATACAAACCACGTAGGTTACCYATTTTGGATTCAAAACGGCRAATTTCGCCRAAAGGTGACTAGTTTGCATCCCTGCTGTAGAAGAATCAAGAATCASAGGCACACAGACTAGCTACTGTAGAAGACACTTTATTGAAGAGATGCAGAAACATGAAAAGTTACCAACTAGGGAAACAAACTAATCATAATATCTACCGAGGAAACAATGCAAACCTTTTAAAAAAAACAACACCCTCCCTCCAAACAAAACACATTACCCTCCATCCCTTTAATGAACAAACATTTACCCCCTCCCCCCAGATTATAATTCCCTTCTAGTTACCAATCTCCTTATGTGCGCCTCCCTCCATCCTGAGCCAGTCTCCTGGTTTTGCGCCGAGCTCCTCTTAAATAATAAAAGAACGCTGGTCAGCATCCTAGAAGGACGCTGTGGAGTCCACAGGGGGGGGGGGGGAAATAAACTAATTTTGGGTGTTTGAGAGCCATTTTGAGTGAATTAGGTTTAGTATCTAGGTTCCAGTGGGCTGTGGTTCTGGTCCCGATCCTATGCTCCTGTCCCACTCCGCGTTTTCTCTCTCCATCCTTAATCCTAATCCCTGCTCTGATCCTGAATCCTGATGGTCTGATTGGCTCCGGGACGGGGAGACAGAGCCCTCCTCCAATCACAGCCCTCCTTGAGACAGATCCCGCACCCAACAGAGAGAAGGAAGGAGCAACAGGTTAGAATCACTCACAGCCTGCTACAGCCAATCAGCCACACTATCACAACCTGCTATAGTTAGGGCTTGGCGATATAGCCAAAATATTATTTCACGGTGTAAAAAGAATATATATATATTTTTAATGGTATGACGGTATTTAATGTTTTTTTTAAATAATAAAAGTCCTTAATTTGCTTTATGAGTATTGTTGCCACCCTAATAYCACATGCATTATATGTGATTTCAAATTAGTTGTTCTACACTGTTCAATTCAACCAAAATCATTTTCAGAAATTTCTGCGTTTCCTTAACTCATTTGAGATCATTTCCAAACTGGCTGCACAATATGGGCAACAACAACAAAAAACTAGGCCTTATTTTTTACCAAATGTTGCGATTTAGAGCRAAACACTTGGGTGAACTGTTGGAATAAAAGAAAGTAATTAATAGGAAGGGTAAATTCTATAGTTAGAATATAATAGTGGGCACTTTGAATACTGTGTTTGACATGAAAACGAATGAAAATACCAGGAGGAGTTATTGTGACAGGGTAGGAACCAAAGTGTTGGTCAGTGTTTTCTAGGGGACTCTAATCTTTGGCTACATTGAAGGTTCTCTTAGTTACTTCATGTAACTAACATTCACATATTCCTCTGATTTAGAAAATACTGTTGTACCAACATGCCGATTTAGTTCTACACCATCACTGGTATTATCAGGCTGTATAGCTAGTTACCTTTGCTCTGACTGAGTACATTTATTAGCGACCTAGCAGTTAGCATTAGCGGCGAAAAAGATTTAGGCCCAACTTGCTATGAAAATACAAATTTGCAGATGTAAGAAACAAACTAAGTTTAATTATAGAACGCTAGTGGAGTTATATTAAGAAGCAAAGTGAAAACAGCATTGTTGTCATTAACATGGTAGTGATCAGCATTGACCATGCAGACTGAACACAAGCGTCTCCTGGTTAGCCAACATGGTAGTGATCAGCATTGACCATGCAGACTGAACACAAGTGTCTCCTGGTTAGCCAACATGGTAGTGATCAGCATTGACCATGCAGACTGAACACAAGTGTCTCCTGGTCAAGCAACAACAAATATGCTCCTTGAGTGACAGGGGGGCAGGGCTATGTCTGTGTGGAAAGCGGCACGGAGGGAGATGACTCAAGTAGCAAAGCCAACTATAAAAATGGACGTTACACACAACGTATCACATTTAACAAACCAAACGTTCAAATACCGTTATAGAAGGTAAAGTAAAAACCCAAACCGGTCCATGCATCAATTTCTGTGTATAGTAAAAAACGGTATACCGCCCAAGTCTAGCTACAGCCAATCAGCCATCACAACCTGCTGGCTCTGAAAGCTGTGTGTTTAAGACATTTACAGCTGAAAACTCACCTCAACATTAGAAAGTTCTCTGAACCAAGACTAATGAGAAAATGCCAGACACACACACTATCCTATTGACACACACTATCCTACTGACACACAGACACACTATCCTACTGACACACAGACACACTGTCCTGTTGACACTACCATGCATGTTACTCTGACCAGAAACCATGAATAGAAAACCAGGGGCGGATGAGATTGAGGGAAGGAGGTGGCAAAGCACTAATTAATATGAGAGAGTTAAGAGTAGGAAGTTAAAACCAGTTCAATAATATTACTGGGTCAGAAAAACATCAGGTCTGACAGCTGATTGGATGAGAGACTACTTCCGTCATACCATTGGCTGGTTATTTGACTCCTCCTGCTCCTCCTGTTAATCCTAATATGAACAGTTTCCTGTTTCCCAGCAGCCTATCAGGTTGCTCCTGTGATCTCTACAGAAGAGAGACACGACAACAGGTCAGAGGTACAACACACATCAAAGACAATAATACCATCCCTCCCCCACATAAACACAAAATAAATCTCACCAACCCCCCCCCCCCCCCCCAGTCAAACAGAACAATTAAAAGCCCGTTACACAGATGGAGAGAGAGAAGGGGGGGAGGAGAAATAGAGAAGATGAGAGAGAGCGGGGAAGACGAGGGTAGCAGGTACAAAAGAGAACAGAGGTCATAGTCACACCCTGAGGCAAAACTAGACCAGGAAACGGGATGAAAGAACAAGACGTAGCCGAGCAAAGAAACATGAGGTGTAATGCATTAGAATGTCCACCGGTCGGCGTCTGTCCGTCTCCTGGTCTGATGTGTCTCTCTCCTGGGGGGCCGCCGGGCTGGAGGTGGTGGATGTGTATGTGTTTGTGTCTAGTGCGGGAGCGTATCGGGAGGTGTCGTGGAGTAGCGTGGACGAAGGCCGGCTGCGTCGCGGCGGCGAGAAGCTGCGCGAGCGGCTGTTGCTTACGCCCCGTTGCTACGCCCGTTGCTACGGCTACGAGAGCGGGAGCGTCCGTACTGGGGCTGCGAGGTCCGTCCACCTTCACACGAACGTACGCATCTCTCCCTAAACACACAGGAGAGAGAGAAGGCTGCCCGATGAAACACACACAGGATAGGGTGTGGACTCCCACCAAGGTGTTCCAGCCCTGGAGTCCAGACTAACCTCTGGACC
>NW_019944172.1:58950-74293 GCF_002910315.2 Salvelinus sp. IW2-2015
GGGAGGAGGAGGTAGAGGGGTAACAGTGTAAAGACAGGAGGAGACCTGGAGGAGGTGGTAGAGGGGTAACAGTGTAAAGACAGGAGAAGGAGGGGTAAAGACTGACCTGAGACAATGACTCTGTACTCTGAGCGCCGCGAGGGAGGTCCGTATCGTCCTCTTGGGGCCCCTCCTCCATCGCCGCCGCCGCCCCCACCCCTGCCGCCGCCACCACCCCCTCTCCCTCCCCCACGCCCACTACGGGGGAACTCCACCCGGAGACGGTAACCATCATAGTCATAACCATCACGACCGTGCACCGCATCATCAGCATCCCTRGGACACACAAACACAGAGAAAGATATGACAACACAGACAGAGTTGGAGAGGGCCAATAGTTAATTAGCCAGCTACTTCACTCTGCTGCCTACACATCAGTTTGAGAAAAGCACATTCCACAGCCAACCCGTTTTCACCGTGTTGTTTAATGTACGCAGTGGTTTCATGGCAACATGAAACCAACCGGACCAAATAAATAAAATGTAACATAGTCTAACTGATTGGCCTACAGCTCAGAACTGTGTGAAAACACCCTCAGTGAACCCGAGTAACCCGATGTTTGGTTTTTTAATTGTACCTTTGTTTAACTAGGCAAATCAGTTATAATGGACGGCCTAGGAACAGTGGGTTTAACTGCCTTGTTCAGGGGCAGAACAGAATTTACCTCGTCAGCTCAGGGATTCGATCTTAAAACCTTTCGGTCACAAGATGGCGGCGCAGTAGGACGTGTATATCGGTGTCAATAGCCGGTATTTYTTCATATACATCTTAATCTCACGTTCTATCTACGAACTAAATATACTTCCCTGCAAATCACCTTACCCAATGTGGTATGGATCTATTTTTAGTTAGCGGGGTGCGCGCTAATAGCGTTTCAAACGTCACTCGCTCTGATGCTTGGAGTAGTTGTTCCCCTTGCTCTGCATGGGTAACGCTGCTTCGAGGGTGGCTGTTGTCGATGTGTTCCTGGTTCGAGCCCAGGTAGGAGCGAGGAGAGGGACGGAAGCTATACTGTTACACTGGCAATACTAAAGTGCCTATAAGAACATCCAATAGTCAAAGGTATATGGAATACAAATCGTATAGAGAGAATAGTCCTATAATTCCTATAATAACTACAACCTAAAACTTATTACCTGGGAATATTGAAGACTCATGTTAAAAGGAACCACCAGCTTTCATATGTTCTCATGTTTTGAACAAGGAACTGAAACGTTAGCTTTCTTACAGGGCACATATTGCACTAACTTTCTTCTCCCAGCACTTTGTTTTTGCATTATTTAAACCAAATTGAACAGGTTTCATTATTTATTTGAGGCTAAATTGATTTTATTGATGTATTATATTAAGTTAAAATAAGTGTTAATTCAGTATTGTTGTAATTGTCATTATTACAAATAATATATATATATATATATATATATATTTTTTTTTTAATAAATCCGCATCAGCTTTTTTTTGGTCCTCCAATAAATCGGTATCGAAAAATTATAATCGGTCGACCTCTAATCTGGACCCTCTCTAAAAGTATCCACTGCAATTGTTGCAACCCCTATTACCAGCCTGTTCAACCTCTCTTTSATATCGTCTGAGATACCAAAGATTGGAAAGCTGCCGCGGTCCTCCCCCTCTTCAAAGGGGGTGACACTCTAGACCCAAACTGTTATAGACCTATATCTATCCTACCCTGTCTTTCTAAGGTCTTCGAAAGCCAAGTTAACAAACAGATCACCGACCAATTCGAATCCCACCGTACCTTCTCCTTTTGCTGCGGGTGATTCTCTGATCCACCTCTACGCAGACGACACCATTCTGTATACTTCTGGCCCTTCTTTGGACACCGTTACGAGCTTCAATGCCATACAACTCTCCTCCCGTGGCCCCCAACTGCTCTTAAATGCAAGTAAAACTAAATGCCTGCTCTTTAACTGATCGCTGCCCGCCTTCCCAGCATCACTACTCTGGACGGTTCTGACTTAGGTATTTGTAGTTGTCCACCTATTCTAGGTGTCTGGTTAGACTGTAAACTCTCCTTCCAGACTCATTAAGAATCTCCAATCCAAAATTAAATCTAGAATCGGCTTCCTATTTCGCAACAAAGCCTCCTTCACTCATGCTGCCAAACATACCCTCGTAAAACTGACTACCCTACCGATCCTTGACTTCGGTGATGTAATTTACAAAATAGCCTCCAACACTCTACTCAGCAAATTGGATGCAGTCTATCATAGTGCCATCCGTTTTGTCACCAAAGCCCCATATACCTACCCACCACCACGACCTGTATGCTCTCGTTGGCTGGCCCTCGCTTCATATTCGTCGCCAAACCCACTGGCTCCAGGTCATCTATAAGTCTTTGCTAGGTAAATCCCTGCCTTGTCTCAGCTCACTGGTCACCATAGCAGCAGCACCCACCCGTAGCACGCGCTCCAGCAGGTATATTTCACTGGTCACCCCCAAAGCCAATTCCTCCTTTCCTTCCAGTTCTCTGCTGCCAATGACTGGAACGAATTGCAAAAGTCACATTAGCTGGAGACTCATATCTCCCTCACTAACTTTAAGCATCAGCTATCAGAGCAGCTCACAGATCACTGTACCTGTAAATAACCCATCCAACTACCTCATCCCCATATTGTTATTTCTTTTTTGCTCCTTTGCACCCCAGTATCTTTACTTGCACATTCACCTTTTGCTCATCTATCACTCCAGTGTTTAAATGCTAAATTGTAATTATTTCGCCACTACGGCCTATTTATTGCCTTACCTCCCTAATCCTGGTATATAGACTGTATATAGACTTTTCTATTGACTGTACTTTTGTTTATTCCATGTGTAACTCTGTGTTGTTGTTTGTGTTTCACTGCTTTGCTTTACCTTGGCCAGGTCGCAGTTGTAAATGAGAACTTGTTCTCAACTAGCCTACCTGGTTAACTGGTCTAATACCTGGTTAAATAAAGGTGGGGGRAAAACAGGTACAAAGTTCTAACCACTAGGCTGCCTACTAACGGATAGCCATGCGTGCTTCACCCTCATGTTGGCGCTAGCAATCAGGCTAGGTAGTGATAGGTATCAACAGCCAATCCAGTAGGGGCTGGAAACTACAGTGAGCTTGGATTGGTAAATAACAATGCCATGTCTCGGATTATTTGCATGAAGTTACGTTTTCCCCAACTTCGGCCCCGCCCCTCGCCCAACGGTCCCCGCCCACTTTGCTTCCTTCATTCAAAATGAACGGGCGTCCATTGTTTCATCTCCCCAACACACTAATGTGTATCTGGTGTTACAGACTTCAACGCAAATTAAATTACCCAGCAACCAGTTAGAAACAATGAATCCTAATAAAAGGAGAAAAAAAGGTTATTTCCTCAAACCAAAGAAGTGCTTTAAAATTTGCCACATCTTGAAAARGACAGGGACACTTGTTAGGTTTTACACCCTGAATGAATGTTAACCACGAGAAGAATAGAATGTTTCACTTTTGATTTACACACGCCAGCGATCAGTCACCGTAGGCCATCAACGTGTACCCATGCGAACAGTGGACGCTCTCACATAGTAACCTTATTAATATCGAGTTACCTTCGGTCAACCCAGACGGTTGGGGAGGGTAGCTCTTATTTAACAGCGTTGCTAGCGTTGTGACGCAGAACAATGGGCTGAGCATAGAAAGTTTGATAGGCGAGTTGGTGCAACGGTGCTCAATAAAACTAGTAGCTGGCAGGGTGACAAATACCCTAAAATATGTTAGCGCGATTACTTCTAAACAACGGCAAGCAGTTGGGACAACCTGTAATATAATGCAACTGGACTCCATGGCAGATGCAATTACCTAATTCAAAAGAAGCGTTAAATAAAGTCATGTGTCCGGCCCATCGCCATCTTGCGCAACTCTCCGTTTAACAATAATTATGATTGTGGACGACCACCTCAATAACTTGGCTCTTGACCATAGTAGAAAGATCAAAGAACCTATATAGTATGTTAAAAACTCTGGTAAAACTCTGGCAACAMCACACCAACCAATATCTCCTACTCTACACAACACGAGGTAGCGAGCTAGCTAAGGGGTTGCTAGTTGTTACCGAGCACTTCCTGCGGCTAGCTACTTAGCGAACGTTAGCTATCGGTTTGTTCTGAAAGCGGCTTAATTATGTTTTTAGCATAGTCAGCTAACTTACCTGGGGTCCTCGAATTCCACGAAAGCGAACGGCGGTCCTCCCCTCCGGTTTTTCAGATCGATATCTCGGATCGCCCCGTACTTATAAAACACATCCTCCACGTCTTTAGTGCGAATATCAGGCGGCAGGTTACCCACGTAGATCCGACAGTCGTTGTTTCCCGCTGGGCCACGAACCACGCTCCCGCCGCCCGACATATTATCTCCAGACATCCGTAGACTGCTAGCTAACTTTCGTGGTTTAAAAGTTAGGAAACCACTTTAACGTTATTTAGCAAATTGCTCTTGTAAAAATAGCAAGCTATGTTTGGTCAGTCGTTAACAGTTCACACCAAGTTTGCTAGCTCACTAACGTTAACTAGCTAGCAACAAAATACAAATATTCCCACCACAACTCTCGCAGGCTTGAGTGGCTTCACAAAATGGTGCCGAGATCTCGCCACAGAGTTTTTAAACACAGAGGCGCAACATCGCAAGACTTCCGGGAAGAAGTGGTTTGGTGTTAGATAAGCGAAACATTCGTCCTTTGTATCTAAAGGCACAACCTAGATTCGAGACAATGGTTTAAGTATTTTAACATGTTATTACTCCAACCTCGTGAAAGTGACACGTTTTCATTTTCGTCAAAAACGACTATATCGAAGGCATGCGTTTGATTTGACGGCCTGCACCTGCGCAGTTCGGCGCGAGACGACTGTTAGACCCGATGACGTATTTCTACGCAAGCGCTTAGCCAGCCAACGTCGCCATGACACCTACACGTGTGATCGGGGATCTGCATATCTTCATACTGCAATGTCTTTGGTCTCGCGTTCATTTGGTCGTCATTAGTTACCACAGCCACAAAGTCAGAAGGCCCGCCTACTTGACCAATCAGAAGGAGTGTGATGACGCATAGGGTTAGGTTCGTGGGAAACGACCAATCAGACGAGGGAGATGTAATGACGCGTATGCCGACGGTCTTGTAGGAGTAGAGGAGAAACAAGCACTCACCTAGATTTGAGTTAAAGAAAGGAATTAGGCAAGGGTTGTCCTATCTCACCGTTTCTATTTTTATGAATCACTCAACTTCTTAATTCTTTAAATAAGTCCTGTACAAGGTATTTCCATAGCTGGTAAAGAAATTATTATAAGCCAGCTGGCTGACGAAACTACACTTTTTCTGAAAGACGCTGGTCAGATTCCCATATCGATCAATGTGATATAGAATCCATTTGGTATATGTTTTAACATTAATAAATGTGATCTCATGGCTGTCAAAGACTGTGGGACACCTTCATATTTTGGCATTCCAGTGAAAGAAGAACTTACTTATTTAGGCATAACCATTACTAAGGATCAGAAGTCTCGTGGCTTCCTACATTTTAACCCTCGTATTAAAAAAAAAACAGAAGAAGCTAAATCAATGGCTGCAGAGGGACTTATCTTTAAAAGGAAGAGTCCTAATAACCAAGGCCGAAGGTTTCTCTAGACTAACATATGGCGTTCTATCTTTATATCTTGACGGTAAAATAAGCAAGGAGATAGACCAGATGCTTTTCAACTTTCTGTGGAGAAACCGTACCCATTATATTAGGAAAACTGTTGTAATGAACACTTATGAGAAWGGTGGGCTGAATTTTCTAGACTTTACTACCTTAAAATATTATTTAAGATCAATTGGATAAAACAATTCCTAAGAAGACCCACTTCTATGTGGAACTTTATTCCTCGTGTCTTCTCTACTTTTGGTGGCCTTTAACTTCATGTTAGTTTGCAATTATAATATTGACAGTTCAAGTGAAACTCTGCTTTTCATCGGCAGGTTTTCTTGTCATGGTCCTTCATTTATAAGCATMATTTTTCTTCACACAGATATTATATATGGAATAAAATCGGGACATGTTGAATAAAAATACTTATTTGTTTTTAGAATATTGGTTCCGAAATAATATCCTATTGGTGTGACAATGCAGAGGGTTTTTTACTTCGTTATAAGGATCATTTTACAAGATCCCAGTAACACTTAAAGATGTTGCCATTGTTTTAGACGCCATTCCCTCAGGTGTTGCTTTATTATTCAGGAACGTGTCAAGACCTGACCCTCAGAGCCTACCTTCCCTTGACCCTGCTGACTCATCAGTAGGAAAGATTTGTTTCTCTTTTGGTCCATTCAACAACAATAGCGCTATAGGAGCCTTGTTTCAACAGGATGTTGTATCTATACCTTATGTCATGCCTTATTGGAATGGTTTTATTGATAATGTCTGTTGGAACAAAGTTTGGATGTTGCCACATACATACCTACTTATTAAAATTATTCATAAATATTATCCTGCCAACCACTAGATTAAGTTTTTTTATCTCCAAATTGTACCTTTTGTAATGACCACCCAGAAACAGTGTTGCATCTTTTTCGGTATTGTATTCGTGTAAGGAATCTGTGGCAAGACATCAGTAGATTTATAACTGAACACATTTATGAAGATCTTACACTATTGTGGAGAGATGTACTTCTTGGATTCTTTACTTATGATATAAATGAGTTGAAACAATTTTATGTAATTMATTTCATTATTCTTTTGGCCAAATTTCATATTCACAAATGTACATTTACAAACAAAACAACATTTTATTACCTTAAATTGAACTACACTACCAGTCAAAAGTTTGGACACASCTTTTTTATTTATTTTTACTATTTTCTACATTGTAGAATAATAGTGAAGACATCAAAACTATAAAATAACACATATGGAATCATGTAGTAACCAACAAATTGTTAAACAAATCTAAATGTATTTTTTAGATTCTTCACAGTAGCCGCCCTTTGTCTTGATGACAGCTTTGCAYACTGATGACGTCAGTGATCTTCAGGTCGTTCCTGAGTTCCCGATTTACAATTCTGAGTTAGATGAAAGTTCAAAACGTATTTCCTCAGTCGTAGCTCGTTTACCYGAGTTCCCAGTTGTCTTCACTAAAGACAGATTGTGCAGTTTCCCGAGTTAACAGTTGTTTTGAGCGTGGCACAAATCATGCTTCATTGACAGCAGGGCCAATGTTGAATGTTTATCATTTTAAAATGTGGAAAAGAGACCCTTAATTTTAGACGTGGTACCACACAGCCACTCCACTGAATAGCAGGCTAGTTCTATTGCTTTGCAATGCTTGCAGTTAGTCACTGATTCCTCCCAAACCACTCACTGTTGAATTTGACTACATCCTCATCAGCACATATATCACTCCAGTGTAAATTGCTAAATTGTAATTACTTCGCCACTATTGGCCTATTTATTGCCCTACCTTCTTACTTCATTTGCACACATTGTATACAGATTTTTCTATTGTGTTATTGACTGTATGTTTATTTATCCCATGTGTAACTCTGTGTTGTTTTTGTCCCACTGCTTTGCTTTATCTTGGCCAGGTCACAGTTGTAAATGAGAACTTGTGGCCTACCTGATTAAATAAAGGTGAAATTAAAAAAACACTACAAGCTTGGCACACCTGCATTTGGGGAGTTTCTCCCATTCTTCTCTGTAGATCCTCTCAGGCTCTGTTTTTGCTTTGTCATTATGGGGTATTGTGCATAGATTGATGAGGGRAAAAAAAKATTTAGTCTATTTTAGAATAAGGCTGTAACGTAACAAAATGTAGTGAAAGTCAATGGGTCTGAATACTTTCCGAAGGCACTGTATACAAAACTACATTCAACGGACTAATCTGGGTCTGGAGGATGTCAGGAGAACGCTACCTGCCCCAATGCATAGTGCCAACTGTAAAGTTTGGTGGAGGAGGAACAATGATCTGGGGCTGTTTTTCATGGTTCGGGCCCCTTAGTTCCAGTGAAGGGAAATCTGAACGCTACAGCATACAATGATATTCTAGATGATTCTGTGCTTYCAACTTTGTGGCAACATTTTGGCGAAGGCCCTTTCCTGTTTCAGCATGAARCTAGCATGAAGCTAGCACCGGTGGAGAGACCAAAAGCCTCCTGACAGTTGGGGCTCCAACAGAAAAACAACGTTCGGACTGGTCAAATCCGTAGCACGATGTGCATGAGCCTTTCAAACATRGCTCCGGCATTTCCGGCTCTCTCGAACGGGAGACGAAGGATGGAAAACAAACCATCAGGCGTGACAAAAGCAGACAACTCTTAGGCTCAGTTAGAGGGACCTGACAATATCCCTTCAGCAGATCAAACTTGCTAATGTACTTAGTAGCGCCAACACGGGTCCACACAATCGTTGACCCTGGGCAAAGGTCCGGCTTAGTAAYGACATTAAGCCTCCAAAAATTGTAAGAAAACCGCAGAGACCCATCCTAATATRCAGGGCGAACTCCACAGACTGTTGCCATGTAGTGCCACGCCATGTTCAACCATGAACTCCACCTCACTGTGGAGCCTCTCTCTCTTTTCAGGGTTCACTCGATAGGCATGATGTTTGATCTGGGCCCAGTCCCCAACTTCAAYGTCATGCTCCAGTACATTTGCCTGAGCTGGCACATCCGAGAACAAACCCTGATATTCCAAAAGCAGTGCAACAATGTCGCCCCTTTCCTCCGTTGACAAGTGTGCCAAATGGACATCAAGGTTATCTAGAGTTATTTAACCGTCCAACTGGCACAGTGTGTATTGGGCTTTCCTCCATCTTAGTCAACGGTGACAGCAGTGGCCATAGTCAGTTTCCCCCGACTTCTCCACCCGATTGTAGCGGAGGAAGTATGGTTTCAACACGTTGACATGACAACGGGTTCTCTTCTGTTGTTGATCAAAGGTTCTCTGTTTCTCAAAAAACTTGTGAGTTTTAGGAAACTATATAAAAAATATAAAAATTGAAAGACAAAAAGTGTGTTTTGTCTTATGTTTAATTGTTGACAGCCAGTAAATGCTATGTTAACATTGGAGAAGGCGACGCATTTAAGTAGCAACGCATTGAAGTTGATTATGTTGTGTAATGGAAGTTGTTTTCTGTTGGTGGTGAGCAAACTTGTCCAACAAAAATATAGGATATATTTGTTGTCTTAAGGGGAAGGTGTTACAGGTTTTTGTTTTTCCATTTTGAGGTTGAACTTTTAGGACGAAGGCATGTAGGGCGCACCGATTGGCATCACCTCGTTAGTCAGTATGTGTTACACCTGTTCTGGCTTGTCCATCTCGTTAGTCGGGAGGTTTTTCACCTGTTCTGGCCCAGGTACTATTTAAGTGGCTGGCCCAGTGCTCCACTTGTCTTGAGAAATGTGGAGAGTCAACACCTTTAATTGGCGCTCCCTAATTGAGTTCTAGAAAAACATTCCTTTGTCTGATCTTCCGTTTTCTTTTTGCTAAACTTTTTGGTTCGCTACCTGTTTAAGTTTGGCAAGGTTGTAGCAACCTCATGATGGGTATAGAAAATGGTATGTAGTAGCCTAAACCTATCAATGTTACATTGAGCTGGGTGAATATGAATGACAGTCATCCAATATGCTGGAGTAGAAATAAGGTTATGYTCATTAAAAAATGTAATTATCTTCCCTCATCTTAAACGGGACCGACGGTAACTGCTCACAGCGGAGTTATTTTCCTACCAAAGGCTGTGCATCTGTTGCAGGTCAATAATATATTAACGTTCATTTTAGAATGAAAGGCTACCAACGTTGCTCTATCAAATAKAATAACTCCTCGGGGTTTGGAATGAAATCTCTTATGCTAGTTAGCTAACTCATTTAGATGCAAGTAGCAACAGTTAACTACTAGTTATCTAAGAAAAGACAACTTACCCTTTTGTCCTTYCTCAATGTAATTTTAGTGTCGTCGCTAATTCTTGTTCCAGACTGTATTTAGTTATTTGGTCCTCAAACCGGAACACGCATCATCACACTCCCTCCCCTGATTGGTCGAGTAGGAGGGCCTTGTAGCTGTGGTAACTAGTGACGACCTGTTCGTTCGGAACCTGCAAAGACCAATACCAGAACGCAATAATGTTCCTAGAATAAGTACAATTGATGTTTGCAGTTACTAYACGGAACAAAAATATGAAAGCAACATGTAAAGTGTTGGTCTCATATTTCATCAGCTGAAATAAAAGATMCCAGAAATKTCCCATATGCACAGAAAGCTTATTTCTCTCAAATTGTGTGCACAAATGTTTAAATCCCTGTTAGTGAGCATTTCTCCTTTGCCAAGATAATCCATCCACCTGACAAGTGTTGCATATCATGACCATTACATAGGTGTACCTTTTGCTGGGGACAAAATGCCACTCGAAATTGTGCAGTTTTGTTACACAAGTATTGAGGGAGCATGCAATTGGCATGCTGACTGCAGGAATGTCCACCAGAGCTGTTGCCAAAATATTGAATGTCCATTTCTCTACCATAAGCCACCTCCAATGTCATTTTAGAGCATTTGCCAGTACGTCCAGCCGGCCTCACAACCGCAGACTGTGTGTTACCATGCCAGCCAAGGACCTCAACATCCGGCTTCTTCACTTTTTGGAATCGTCTGATACCGGCCACCCGATGAAACTGAGTGTTTCTATCTGTAATTAAGTTCTTTTGTGGGAAAAACTCATCCTGATTGGCTGAGCCTGGCTCCCCATTGGGTGGACCCAAGCCCACCCATGGCTCCGCCCCTGCCCAGTCATGTGAAATCCATAGATTAGGGCCAAATGTATTTATTTAAATTGTAACTCAGAAAACTAATTGAAATTGTTGCATTTATATTTATCAACAAACATAAGACCGGCCTTAWATATTTTTTTATTGTCATAAACTTGTACAAAACATAAAACAAACAAAAAGATAGACAACGTTCTTCCCTAAATCAATGAATTCCCAATTAATCGTACGAGTCCCTCTCGTACGATAATCGACAGAGCGTAAGTAAAGCATCAATCCCAACATAAATAAATCTAAACCTTGTTGCTACAGTGCAAGACAGACCTGTTGCTTCCAGATCAGACATCAGGCAAATAAATGACAAGTAAAAAACGTTTCGCCATGGTGACGGCGTCTTCCCCCTGCCACCACCATGGTGACGGCGTCTTCCCCCTGCCACCACCATGGTGACGGCGTCTTCCCCCTGCCACCACCATGGTGTACGGCGTCTTCCCCCTGCCACCACCATGGTGACGGCGTCTTCCCCCTGCCACCACCATGGTGACGGCATCTTCCCCCTGCCACCACCATGGTGACGGCATCTTCCCCCTGCCACCAGTGGTTTCAGACTACAGCAAAGCCTGGCTTTCAGGGGCCGCATGTATCAAGCATCTCAGACAGGGGTTGGAACCGGTTCAGGGAACAGAACTGAAAACAACGACATTTTACGAGGAACGAAAAGGGATCTCTAGTGTTCCGGAATAGAACCGTTATTTTCAAATCTTGATAACCGGTTAATTACGTTATTTTTTTTCTTCTCCAAAATATTCCTAATGTCTAGTATATAAATCTGTAATTAGGTGAAGTTATAATTCTCGTAATCACCTAAACACATTGGTGCTAATTGGGGGAATACATTTAACTCTAAATGTTAAAACGATATTGATTTCACAGTTTTAAAAAGTAACGAAAAGGCACTATATAAACAAACTTTTTTCTGCTCGGAAACTCCTGCCTCACACTCAGTAATTTAACATTAGATCCTCTTCTGACAGCCTTCTGGTGACAGGAAATGTGGTTCTGACCTATATGTTTGCGTCGGGGGAACCACCCGCCCCTGTTGGCAATTTCTGCATCTCTGTCCCTACAGCTAGATGCTGGGGGATCACCTTGTGGCCCTTTGTTCCCGTATTGAGGGGGCCTCCACTTGGCATGGCCCTGCTGGGACCATTGGTACTCCTCGCTACGCGTGTTGCACTCCACACTCTTGCCATGTCCTGTTCTGTATATCACCTCATAGAAGCGTCTATCTACTATCTAAACGTTGTATGTAGTAGGCAGTAGTGCCCACTAGTCCGGTCAGTCCGAATATAGATGCTCATCTGTTACAAGCAAGTTTATTGACTTAATAGACCTTGTTTTCTCAGTTCCATAATGCCTGTAGAATCTCCATGGGCTATTATTCGCTGCCCTTGGTGCTGTCTTCCTGCTAGTTGCGCCCACGTCCTGAGCCTGTACTTCCATAACCCTGGGCTTTCTTTTCACCTCTTTTGGGCCCGTCGGTACTGACGCTTCGCGCTATAAGAGGGGTACTGCACTTCAGCCTGCCAACTGCGTGTTTGTCTCTTTTTAGTTCCATCTATCGTTGGATCTGATAGTGCATGTGGAAAACCGGACATACCGCCCAAGTTGCGTCTTCCCTAACATATTTGCACACCACCCTCAGGGATCCGCCTCAACCAGTGTAACTCCTGGTTGTAGTAGGTGGGGCCGTGTCCAAACCTAGAATTAGCTCGCTCCCTTTTACATAGCTGTAGGGAGTGAGAACAGCATGTATTACCGGCCTGCTAATTCAAGGGGCGTATAAACATCTCTTAGAAGTTAGCTTCTACATTGTGTTCTTTCGTGCGCTTCAATGGTCGCCGAGGTTCCGGTAAGATCCATGTGCTACCCCATATTCTGGATCCGCCCGGCACTACATTGAAACCTTACTTTAGTGCCACTATGGCTCCATTGTCTCGACTCACCTTTAATTCTTGTCACGGGCATATCTGTATCCTTTATTTTGCTTGGTTCACCTCTCGAATTATTTGAAAACTTGGTCTGCATTTTACTAATTTCAGTCAACGACATAGCGGTAGGGCGGGCCTTAAAGTATTTTTTTATTGTCATAACCAGTGTAGGACGAATACTAACTGACGCAAGGACACATAAAGGGCTTAGACGACAGTTCATTCTTTTCATAACACAGTTCATAATGAATTCCCTAAGCTTAATCGGTACAACGACGCGAGAGCCTTTGATACGTATCGACTGTAGGTACGAGCAAGTCGCAGAGAACGCAAAGAAGATTGCTCCTTGGATCAGCAGATCTAATTAAACTGTCACTATAACCTATGTTGTAGAGTATCTTCTGTTTCCAGAAGGTGTCAAAGATATCATAAAAAGTTGCCAGACAGCTGTTGCTTCCAGATCAGACATCAGGCAAATAAATGACAAGTAAAAAACGTTTCGCCATGGTGACGGCGTCTTCCCCTGCACACACCATGGTGAGGGCGTTTTCCCCTGCCAACTGGTGGGCTTCTGCCACCATGGTGACGGCGTCTTCCCTGCCACCACCATGGTGACGGCGTCTTCCCCTGCCACCACCATGGTGACGGCGTCTTCCCCCTGCCACCACCATGGTGACGGCGTCTTCCCCCTGCCACCACCATGGTGACGGGCGTCTTCCCCTGCCACCACATGGTGACGGCGTCTTCCCCTGCACACATGGACGTCTCCCTGCCACATGGTGACGGCGTCTTCCCTGCCACACCATGGTGAGGCGTCTTCCCTGCCACCACCATGGTGACGGCGTCTTCCCTGCCACCACCATGGTGACGGCTCTTCCCCCTGCCACACTGGTGACGGCATTTCCCTGCCACCAGTGGTTTCAGACTACAGCAAAGCCTGGCTTTCAGGGGCCGCATGTATCAAGCATCTCAGACAGGGGTTGGAACCGGTTCAGGGAACAGAATGAAAACAACGACATTTTACGAGGAACGAAAAGGGATCTCTAGTGTTCCGGAATAGAACCGTTATTTTCAAATCTTGATACCGGTTAATTACGTTATTTTTTTCTTCTCCAAAATATTCCTAATGTCTAGTATATAAATCTGTAATTAGGTGAAGTTATAATTCTCGTAATCACCTAAACACATTGGTGCTAATTGGGGAATACTTTAACTCTAAATGTTAAAACGATATTGATTTCACAGTTTTAAAAAGTAACGAAAAGGCACTATATAAACAAACTTTTTTCTGCTCGGAAACACCGGAATGGAACGATTGGAAAATAATTTTGGTTCCAACCACTGCTCAGAGTAGGAGTGTTGATCCCGGATCAGGTCCCCCGTCCATATAATCAGAGGAGTGTTGATCAGGATCAGGTCCCCCGTCCATATAATCAGAGGAGTGTTGACTAGGATCAGGTCCCCCGTCCATATAATCAGAGGAGTGTTGATCTAGGATCAGGTCCCCCCGTCCATATAATCAGAGGAGTGTTGATCTAGGATCAGGTCCCCCCCGTCCATATAATCAGAGGAGTGTTGATCTAGGATCAGGTCCCCCCGTCCATATAATAGAGGAGTGTTGATCTAGGATCAGGTCCCCCGTCCATATAATCAGAGGAGTGTTGATCTAGGATCAGGTCCCCCCGTCCATATAATCAGAGGAGTGTTATCTAGGATCAGGTCCCCCGTCCATATAATCAGAGGAGTGTTGATCTAGGATCAGGCCCCCGCCATATAATAGATGTTGATTGATAGTCCCGCATAATCAGAGGAGTGTTGATCTAGGATCAGGTCCCCCCGTCCATATAATCAGAGGAGTGTTGATCTAGGATCAGGTCCCCCTCCATATAATCAGAGGAGTGTTGATCTAGATCAGGTCCCCCCGTCCATATAATCAGAGGAGTGTTGATCTAGATCAGGTCCCCCCCGTCCATATAATCAGAGGAGTGTTGATCTAGGATCAGGTCCCCCCGTCATATAATCAGAGGAGTGTTGATCTAGGATCAGGTCCCCCCGTCCATATAATCAGAGGAGTGTTGATCTAGGATCAGGTCCCCCCGTCCATATAATCAGAGGAGTGTTGATCGGATCAGGCCCCCCCGTCCATATAATCAGAGAGTGTTGACTAGGATCAGTCCCCCCCCCGTCCATATAATCAGAGAGTGTTGATCGGATCAGGTCCCCCCCGTCCATATATCAGAGGAGTGTTGATCCGGATCAGGTCCCCCCCGTCCATATAATCAGAGGAGTGTTGATCTGGATCAGGTCCCGTCCATATAATCAGAGGAGTGTTGATCTAGGATCAGGTCCCCCCGTCCATATAATCAGAGAGTGTTGATCTAGGATCAGGTCCCCCCCGTCCATATAATCAGAGTGTTGATCTAGGATCAGGTCCCCCCGTCCATATAATCAGAGGAGTGTTGATCCCGGATCAGGTCCCCCCGTCCATTAATCAGAGAGTGTTTATCTAGGATCAGGCCCCCCCGTCCATAATAATCTTATTCTTGTGTCTGAAAGC
>NW_019944172.1:77818-86190 GCF_002910315.2 Salvelinus sp. IW2-2015
CACCGGAATGGAACATAAATAACAGCGTTCTGCTCGGAACACCGGAATGGAACGATTGGAAAATAATTTTGGTTCCAACCACTGCTCAGAGTAGGAGTGTTGATCCCGGATCAGGTCGCAGGCAAAACTGATCCTAAAGCAACACTCCTATTGTGAGAAGGTTCATCAATACGGCCCCATGTATTTCTAATGGTCTTCAAATAATTTCTGAGTCCAGTTTCCTTTAAACACTTTGTTGATCAGTGAACCAACTGTGCGTGTGCCCGTTCATCGGTCGATCTCTCCGTCTCAATAACCTCAGTCTGAGTCTCAGTCCTTCTTGTCCTGTCTCTCCCTTCGCCTCTGGCGGGCCTCGGCGGCCATCTTGAGCAGTGAGAGCAGGATGGGGACACACATGGGCAGGAAGAGAGGGATGTAGATGGCAAACTTCTGATCGTCAGGGAAGTAGAGGAGRTGGAGGAGGGAGGGGTCGAAGAAGGCTCGTTCTGATTGGAGGATAGCTTCCTTACTGTACTGCAGGGCCAGGCCCAGGTTCCCCGCCTCCAACTGACCCACAGCCAACTGGAGAGAGGCAACTGCCGCCGACACCTGACGGACAGGAACAAGAGCCAATCACCAGTTAGAGACCATGACGATAGCAAGACAAGACTACTATTTCTCACACACACACACACAAACACACACACACCCCTACACACACACCCCTACCTGTTCTGCGATGTTGTCGTTGATGACGATGTTTCCTATCTGGTCCAGCAGCTGGGCCAATGAGGTGATGGTTGTCGTTGCCGTGGCAACGTTCTCTACACTGCGACTCCACAGGAGGCGATCCAACTCCCAGTCAGCCAATCCCGCKGGGCCACACGGGCCAACCAGGAAGCCAGGGGGAGGGGCTGACGACTGGACACCYAACATCAGCCTGATGGAGAGACAGAGGGGGGGGGGTAGTTTGGCCAAACTGTTAAGGGGACAATGAACACCAAGTTGGAAGGAAGCGATTMATTTGGGTCCATCTGAACTTTTTGTCAGTGGATGGAAATTGTACGGATAGGGACGTGTCGTCTCCACTGACCACCAACGTACGTCTCCCAATAAAGACTGGAAAACACGGATCAAATCAACATGCCAGTACTGACCGTAGCTGCGCTAGGAAGACTCCCATCACTCTGGTCATGTCTATGTTGATGTCAACAGGAAGCTCTGTCCCATTGACATTATACACCTAGAGAGAGAGGGAGAATACACACCTTATTCACAAGACCGTGTGTGTGAGTACGTGATGCACAGTCCCTTCAGAAAGTATTCTCACCCCTGTTTCTATGTGATGTTTTATGTCCTCAGATACAGACAGCTGTGAAACTCTGTCTGCAGATGAAGAGGTCCTAATGAATGTCCCAGGAGTCTAAGGGTACCTTCCTACAGTCCCTTCAGAATGTATTCACACCACCTGACTTTTTCCACAGTTTGTTGTGTTACAGCCTGAATTTAAAATGGATTACATTGAGATTTGGTGTCACTGGCCTACACACAAAACCCCATAATGTCAAAGTGGAATAGTTTTTTCAGATTTTTTTACAAACTAATTAAAAATGAAAAGCTGAAATGTGCTGCGTCAATAACTATTCCACCCCTTTGTTATGTCACCCCTTTGTTATGTCACCCCTTTGTTATGTCACCCCTTTGTTATGTCACCCCTTTGTTATGTCACCCCTTTGTTATGTCAAGCCTAAATACATTCAGGAGTAAACATGTGCTTAACAAGTCACATTAGTTGCATGGACTAAATAGTGTTTAACATGATTTTTGAATGACTACTGATAATTGTCAGAGATGAGGTAAGGTCCCTCAGTTGAGCTATGGATTTCAAGCACAAAGACCAGGGAGGTTTTCCAAAACCTCACAAAGAAGGGCACCTATTGGTAGATGGCAACAACAACAAAAAAGCAGACATTGAATATCCCTTTGAGCATGGTGAAGTTATTAACTACACTTTGGATGGTGTCTCAATACACCCAGTCACTACAAAGATACAGGCGTCCTTCCTAACTCAGTTGCCGTAGAGGAAGGAAACCATTCAGGGATTTCACCATGAGGCCAAAGGTGACTTTAAAACAGTTACATGGCTGTGATAGGAGAAAACTGAGGATGGATCAACAACATTGTAGTTACTCCACAATACTAGCCTACACTCTTGACAGAGTGAAAAGGAAGCCTGTACAGAATACAAGTATTCCAAAACACGCATCCTGTTGACAACAAGGCACTAACGTAATACTGCAAAAAAAGTGGCAAAGCATTTATCCTGAATACCGAGTGTTATGTCTGGGGACAATCCAATACATTAATCAATTTTAATCCAACAACAAAATGTAGAAACAGTTAAAGGATGTGACTACTTTCTGAAGGCACTGTACGTGTGTGTGTGTGTGCGTTACCATGATGCCACCCCACCGCGGGGAGCTGAAGGCGTTGGAGTCGACAGTGTATTTGCGGTGGTCGGTGATGTAGAGGGGGGAGTGACGTGCGTCTGGAACGTACAGCAAGAAGTTCAGGACGGGGTTGGATGACGCGGCGCTGGAGCCTGGACACACACACACACACACACACACACACACACACGTGACATTACTGTAACCGTTCGGTATGGGGACCTCGGTCCGCACTGTGAACCCCAATTAATTATATATAACATTTTAAAAAACGCTAGGCTATGCCAACACTGCGTTGTACGCCTCGAGTAAAACTGAGCTGAAAAAAAGCATTTCAGGACCCACATGCACCTTTTATTCAACATCCTAATCTTAAGGGGTGGATTTCAAACTCCTGTTGTGAGGCGCANCTGAGCTGAAAAAAAGCATTTCAGGACCCACATGCACCTTTTATTCAACATCCTAATCTTAAGGGGTGGATTTCAAACTCCTGTTGTGAGGCGCAACCGGGAACTAGTTCTGTACGACCGCGGGTGGTGGGGTCGATAAACGGATTGGAGGATCCTCCATCACCGTTTTAAAAACTCCAGGTTGGAAACATTTTAGTAGGAAATCAACTAAATGTATTGAATTGATTAGAAAATCAAGATGTGATAAGACAAAATGCAGCAGTGATTTATTTTCCTTCAACTTTCTGAAGAGGCAACAGGAATGTCTGTGTCTGTGTGAGCGTTTGTCTGCCACTATGTAGCCGTTAGCGATGATGCTAATGACAACTGTCTTCTGGTCGGTGAAAAAAAAAAGAAGTTTGCCTACCTGGCAGAATGACGACATGATTATTGAACATCAATCCAGTGGTGATTTATTCTGCAAACTCTGCAATCACGTGTGCTACATAAACATCACTAACCAAGCAAGGCTCTTGCTGGTGTGCACCTAATTAAATGGTATCGACCAAAGCAAGGCTCTTGCTGGTGTGCACCTAATTAAATGGTATCTACACACAAAAATATAAATTTCTTAGATTTTTCCCAGACCTTAATGGTCTCCTGATGGTGTGAAAGCATGGTTGTGGACTTGACTACAATTTAGTTGTTTTTCTATTTAAAAGCATGTGACGCAGAATTAGACAAAAAATAAAACAGAGAGCCACTGTGTGTTGTCAGACATTATATAATCTCTCAACCGTGACCCCAAACCCACAATAGGTACCGAACCGTGGTGTTTGGTGAAACATTACACCCCTAGAAATGACACTATCCCACCAGACCAGTACTTACATTCTGACACCCCGACACACACGCTGCTGTTACTGTCTATTATCTATCCTGTTGTCTAGTCACTTTACCCCTACCTACAGTATACTGCTGTTACTGTCTATTATCTATCCTTTACCCCTACCTACAGTATACTGCTGTTACTGTCTATTATCTATCCTTACCGCCTAACTACAGTCACTGAGCTGTACTGGTCATTACTATCCTGACCCCTACCTACTAGTAACTGCTGTTCTGTTTTATACTATCCTTTACCCACCTACAGTTCTGCTCGTATGTCTATACTATCTTTACCTACTACAGTACCTTATGTCTTATTTACTATACCTCTTTACCCGTACCTACAGTATAATGCCTGTTACGTGCATTATCTATCCTTTACCCCTACTACAGTATTCTTACTGGTCTCATTCTTTCCTATAAGTTCTCTGTACGTCTACGCTTAATCACAGTATATGCTGCTACGATCTTTACTTATCTTACCTACTAGTTACTGCTTTAGTCTCTCTATCTACCTCTAAGTACTGCTGTTACTCTATTATCTACTCTTACGCTACTACAGTATACTGCGTTACTATTCATCCTTTACCCTAACGTACAGTATACTGCTCTACTTCACTTCTACTTTACCTACCTACAGAAACTGGCTGCACTTTCTATTACATCCTTACCCTACCTCTACAGTACTGTGTTACGTTAACTCCTTTACCCTACCTACAGGTATACTGGTTACGTCTTATATATCCCTTTACCCTACTACATAATAGCTGTATCGTCTATTTAATCTACCTTACCCTACCTACAGTATACTGCTGTTAACTGCTATTATCTATCCTTTACCCCTACCTACAGTATACTGCTGTTTACGTCATTATCTATCCTTTACCCCACTACAGTATACTGCTGTACTGTCTATTATCTATCTACCCTACCTACAGTATACGCTGTTACTGTCTATATATTCCTTACCCCTACTACAGTATACTGGGTATCTATCTATCCTTACCCTACTACATAACGCTTTACTGTCTTACTATCCTTTAGCCCCTACCTACAGTATACTGCTGGTTACTGCTTTATCTATCCTTACCCCTACTACATGCTGGCAACTTACCTGACTATACTGCTTATACTTCACTATCCTTTAGCCCTACCGTAACAAGATATCTGCTGTTACTGATTATTAACTATATCCTTTACGCCTAACCACAGAACTGCTGTTACATGTCTATATATCTTCCTTAGCGCCTACCTACAGTACTACTGCTGTTTACTGTCTATACAGCTAACATACTCACTTTTATCACCCTACTACATATACTGCGTTACTGTCTGATATCTATCATTTGTCAGTCCACGTTTATCCTACCCTATTTGTACATACCCTAACCTCGAATATATCCCTCATACCCCCAAACATCGAACTCTAGGTACTGGTCCCTTGACGTATACCCACTATTCACCTTCCTGATTTAATACCATGTTATTTCTACTTCCTGTATATACGCATTTATTTCTACTTCCTGTAATAGCCATGTTATTTCTACTGTCCGTATATACCCATGTTATTTTCTACTTCCTGATATAACCATGTATTTCTACTTCCTATGTAACCACGTTATTTTCAGTCCCTTGACATATAAACAACGTTATCTACTTCCTTATATATAGCAACAATTTCTCTACTTCCTGCATATATAACCTGCATATGTTATTTTCGGGTATTAATATTCGTTATTCACTGTGTATTTTCTTGTGGTTCTATTCATCTCATCTTAACTCTGTTATTGAAAAAGACCCGCGATATTTTACTGTTAGTCTACACCTGTTGTCTACGAAGCATGTGAGAAATACAACAGGATTCGTATTAAACACACTACCTATCCCACCAGGCAGTGAATGACACACTACCCCAGCCGCTAGCACTCCAACCACCAGCCCAGTTAATGACACACTACCATCCCACCAGCGAGCCACCTCCCAGCTAGAAATAGACAACTATCCATTCCCACCAAGGCCAGTGAAATGACACTACCATCACCCCACCATGAAATGACACACATCCCATCCCACCATGCAGTTAAGACACACACATCCATCCCACAGCCATGAAATGACACACTATCCATCCCACCAGGCCAGTGAAATGTTGTATTGCATGGCACAGATTTGGGTCCTGAATGGTGTTCGTAGAAAGTGACTGAAAGTGCCTTCAAAAAGTATTCATACCCCTCGACTTATGTTGTGTTACAGCCTGAATTTAAATATATTGTTTTTCTCACATATCGACACAGAATACCCCATAATGACAAAGTGAAAACATTTGAGCAAATTTATGGAAAATGAAAGAGAAATATCTCATTTTCACTGTATCATTATGGGGTACGGTGTGTAGATGGGTTACTGTGTGTAGATGGGTTACTGTGTGTAGATGGGTTACTGTGTGTAGATGGGTTACTGTGTGTAGATGGGTTATTGTGTGTAGTTGGGCGAGATGTTATTTGTGTTTCCATTTTCGATTCACACTGTGTGAATACTTCCTGAAGGCACTGTACATGTGTCCGTGCCATTATATATCTACAGTGCATTCATAAAGTATTCAGACCCCTTGACTTTCTCCACATTTTGTTACGTTACAGCCTTATTCTAAAATTGATTAAATAAATGTTTTCCCCCTCAATCTACACACAATACCCCATAATGACATCACAATACCCCATAATGACATCACAATACCCCATAGTGACAAAGCAAAAACAGGTTGTTAGAGAATTTAGCAAATGTATTGAAAATAAAAAAACAGATATACCTTATTTACTTAAGTATTCAGACCTTTTGCTATGAGACTCAAAATGGATCATCCTTGAGATGTTTCTACAACTCGATTGGAGTCCACCTTTGATCAATTCAATTGATTGGAGATAATTTGGAAAGGCACACACACCTGTCTATATAAGTTCCAACAGTTGACAGTGAATGTCAGAGCTATGAGGTCGAAGGAATAGTCCTTAGAGCTTCGAGACAGGATTGTGTCGAGGCACAGATCTGGGGATGGGTACCAAAAAATGTCTGCAGCATTGAAGGAAGAAGTTTGTAATCACTAATACTTTTCCTTGAGCTGGCCTCCCGGCAAAACTGAGCAATCTGGGGAGAAGGGCCTTGGTCAGGGAGATGACCAAGAACCCAATGGTCACTCTGACAGAGCTCCAGAGTTCCTATGTGGAGATGGGAGAACCTTCCAGAAGGACAACCATCTCTGCAGGACCACCAATCAGGCCTTTATGGTAGAGTGACCAGACGGATGCCACTCCTCAGTAAAAGGCACATGACAGCCCACTTGGAGTTTGCCAAAAGGCACCTAAAGACTCTCAGACCATGAGAAACAAGACTCAATCTGATGAAACCAAGATTGAACTATTTGGACTGAATGCCAAGTGTCACATCTGGAGGAAACCTGGCACCATCCCTACGGTGAAACATGGTGGTGGCAGCATTATGCTGTGGGGATGTTTTTCAGCGGCAGGGACTGGGAGACTTGTCAGGATTGAGGCAAAGATGAACGGAGCAAAGTACAGAGAGATCCTTGATGAAAACCTGCTCCAGAGTGCTCAGGACCTCAGACTGGGGCGAAGGTTCACCTTCCAACAGGACAACGACCCTAAGCACACAGCTAAGACAACGCAGGAGTGGCTTTGGGACAAGTCTCTGAATGTCCTTGAGCTGCCCAGCCAGAGACCGGACTTGAGCCCGATCGAACATATCTGGAGAAACCTGTAAATAGCTGTGCAGTGACAGCTACCTGACAAATCTTGAGAGGATCTGCATAGAAGAATGGGAGAAACTCCTCAAATACAGATGTGCCAAGCTTGTAACGTCATACCCAAGAAGACAAGGCGGTACTTACTGCCAAAGGTGCTTCAACAAAGTACTGAGTAAAGGGTCTGAATACTTATGTAAATGTGATATCAGTTTTTTTATTATTAATACATTTGCAAAAATGTCTAAAAACATGTTCTTGCTTTGTCATTATGGGGTATTCTGTGTAGATTGATGAGGGAAAAAACGATGTAATAAATTTTAGAATAAGGCTGTACCGTAACAAAACGTGGAAAATGTCAATGGGTCTGAATACTTTCTGAATGCACCGTACATAGGGTTAGCTGTATGTGTGCGTATATACAAATGGKTGTGTGTTCTCACCCAGCCTGGCCTCTACGGGGTTAATGACRTGAGACAGGCTGTCAGCGTTGAGTGTGTAGGCGTTGAGGGAGGGGTCATATCGTGGGTTGACTCCTAGGACAGCGTAGTAGAGGATCTGTGAGTCCAGACTGAAGTCGGCCACCGGGGCCAGCTTAGACAGGAGAGGCTGGATATAACTCTGGACTGCCGCCTCTATGTCCCAGTGCAGATGGTGAGACACAGGGTCAGGGTTCAACAGGCTGAAGGTTATTTCATAACCTGCAGGGGGGGAGAGAGAGAGAATGGAGAATCATTATACCATCTACACCCCTGAGAATCATTATACCATCTACACCACTGAGAATCAGTGTACCATCTAAACCACTGAGAATCAGTGTACCATCTACACCACTGAGAATCATTGAACCATCTACACCACTGAGAATCATTGTACCATCTAAACCACTGAGAATCATTGTACCATCTA
>NW_019944172.1:86538-98064 GCF_002910315.2 Salvelinus sp. IW2-2015
TCTGTGGTTCTCTAGTTATTTATATCCAGTCTATGGTCTCGCTCTAGTTATTTTTCCAGTCTTGGTCTCCTCTAGTTATTTATATCAGTCTGTGGTCTCCTCTAGTGTTATTTATATCCAGTCTTGGTCTCCTCTAGTTATTTATATCCAGTCTGTGGTCTCTCTAGTTATTTATACCAGTCTATGGTCTCCTCTAGTTATTTATACCCAGTCTATTGGTCTCCTCTAGTTATTTATACCCAGTCTATGGTCTCCTCTAGTTATTTATATCCAGTCTATGGTCTCCTCTAGTTATTTTATCCAGTCTATGGTCTCCTCTAGTTATTTATATCCAGTCTATGGTCTCTTCTAGTTATTTATATCCAGTCTATGGTCTCCTCTAGTTATTTATCTCCAGTCTATGGTCTCCTCTAGTTATTTTATATCCAGTCTGTGGTCTCTCTCTAGTTATTTATATCCAGTCTATGGTCTCTCTAGTTATTTATATCCAGTCTATGGTTCTCTTAGTTATTTATATCCAGTCTGTGGTCCTCTAGTTATTTATATCCAGTCTATGGTCTCTCTAGTTATTTATATCCAGTCTATGGTCTCTCTAGTTATTTATATCCAGTCTGTGGTCTCCTCTAGTTATTTATTATCCAGTCCTGTGGTCCTCCTCTAGTTATTTATATCCAGTCTGTGGTCTCCTCTAGTTATTTATATCCAGTCTGTGGCTCTCTGGTTTTTATATCCAGTCTATGGTTCCTCTTAGTTATTTATATCCAGTCTATGGTCTCCTCTAGTTATTTATATCCAGTCTATGGTCTCCTCTGGTTATTTATATCCAGTCTATGGTCTCCTCTAGTTATTATATCCAGTCTATGGGTCTCCTCTAGTTATTTATATCCAGTCTATGGTCTCCTCTAGTTATTTATACCAGTCTGTGGGTCTCTCTTAGTTATTTATATCCAGTCTTGGTCTCCTCTAGTTATTTATATCCAGTCTATGGTCTCCTCTAGTTATTTATATCCAGTCATATGGTCTCCTCTAGTTATTTTATATCCAGTCTGTGGTCTCCTCTAGTTATTTATATCCAGTCTTGGTCTCCTCTAGTTATTTATATCCAGTCTATGGTCTCCTCGTTATTTATATCCAGTCTGTGGTTCCTCTAGTTATTTATATCCAGTCTGTGTCTCGCTCTAGTTATTTATCCAGTCTGTGGGTCTCCTCTAGTTATTTATACCCAGTCTGTGGTCTCCTCTAGTTATTTATATCCAGTCTGTGTCTCCTCTAGTTATTTTATAGTCCCAGTTCTCTGGTTCCTCTAGTTATTTATATCCAGTCTATGGTCTCCTCTAGTTATTTATTCCAGTCTGTGGCTCCTCTAGTTATTTATATCAGTCTATGGTCTCCTCTAGTTATTTATATCCAGTCTATGGTCTCCTCTAGTTATTTATATCAAGTCTATGGTCTCCTCTAGTTATTTATATCCAGTCTATGGTCTCCTCAGTTATTTAATGTCCAGTCTATGGTCTCCTCTAGTTTATTTATATCCAGTCTGTGGTCTCCTCTAGTTATTTATATCCAGTCTGTGTCTCCTCTAGTTATTTATATCCAGTCTGTGGTCTCTCAGTTATTTATTCCAGTCTGTGGTCTCCTCTGTTCTATACCAGTTTTGGTCTCTAGTTATTTATACCCAGTCTGTGGTCTCCTCTAGTTATTTATATCCAGTCTGTGGTCTCCTCTAGTTATTTATATCCAGTCTATGGTTACCTCTAGTTATTTTATCAGTCTATGGTCTCTCTAGTTATTATACCCAGTCTATGGTCTCCTCTAGTTTATTTATAATCCAGTCTATGGTCTCCTCTAGTTTATTATATCCAGTCTATGGTCTCCTCTAGTTATTTATATCCAGTCTATGGTCTCCTCTAGTTATTTATCTCAGTCTATGGTCTCCTCTAGTTATTTATCCAGTCTATGGTCTCCTCTAGTTATTTATATCAGTCTATGGTCTCCTCTAGTTATTTAATATCCAGTCTATTTCGTGTCTCCTCTAGTTATTTATATCCAGTCTTGGTCTCTCTAGTTATTTTATCCAGTCTATGGTCCTCCTCTAGTTATTTATATCCAGTCTGTGGTCTCCTCTAGTTATTTATATCCAGTCTTGGTCTCTGTTGGTTCTTTATATCCAGTCTATGGTCTCTAGTTATTATTGTCAGTCTGTGGTCTCCTCTAGTTATTTATTCCAGTCTATGGTCTCCTCTAGTTATTTATTCCAGTCTGTGGTTCTCTAGTTTATTTTATATCCAGTCTATGGTCTCCTTTAGTTATTATATCCAGTCTATGGTCTCTCTAGTTATTTATATTCCAGTCTATGGTCTCCTCTAGTTATTTATATCCAGTCTATGTCTCTAGTTATTTATGTCAGTTGTGGTTCCTCTAGTTATTTATCCAGTCTATGGTCTCCTCTAGTTATTTATATCCAGTCTATGGTCTCTAGTTATTTATATTATTCTATGGTCTCCTCTAGTTATTTATATCCAGTCTATGGTCTCTAGTTTATTTATATTAGTCTATGGTCTCCTCTAGTTATTTATATCCAGTCTATGGTCTCCTCTAGTTTTTATGTCGTCTGTGGTCTCCTCTAGTTTTTATATCCAGTCTATGGTCTCTAGTTATTTATATCTAGTCTATGGTCTCCTCTAGTTATTTAATATCCAGTCTATGGTCTCTAGTTATTTATATCAGTCGTGGTCTCCTCTAGTATTTTATATCCAGTCTATGGTCTCCTCTAGTTATTTATCTCCAGGTTGTGGTCTCCTCTAGTTATTTATTCCAGTCTTGGTCTCCTCTAGTTATTTATATTCCAGTCTATGGTCCTCCTCTAGTTATTTATTCAGTCTTGGTTCTCTGTATTTATATCCAGTCTATGGTCTCTCTAGTTATTTAATATCAGTCTATGGTCTCTCGTTATTTATATCAGTCTATGGTCTCCTCGTTATTTTATTAGTCTATGGTCTCTCTAGTTATTTATTATCTATATGTTCTAGTTATTATATCTAGTCTTGTCTCCTCTAGTTATTTATCCTCTATGGTCTTCCTCTAGTTATTTATATCCAGTCTATGGTCTCCTCTAGTTATTTATTCCAGTCTGTGGTCTCTCTAGTTATTTATATCCAGTCTATGGTCTCTCTAGTTATTTATACCAGTCTATGGTCCTCCTCTAGTTATTTATATCCAGTCTATGGTCTCCTCTAGTTATTTATATCCAGTCTATGGTCTGCTCTCTAGTTTATTTATATCCAGTCTATGGTCTCTAGTTATTTATATCAGTCTATGGTCTCCTCTAGTTATTTATATCCAGTCTATGGTCTCTAGTTATTTATATCCAGTCTATGGTCTCCTCTAGGTTATTTATATCCAGTCTATGGTTTCTTGGTCTCCTCTAGTTATTTATATCCAGTCTATGGTCACCTCTAGTTATTTATATCCAGTCTATGGTCTCCTCTAGTTATTTATATCCAGTCTATGGTCTCCTCTAGTTATTTATATCCAGTCTATGTCCAATTAAAATAGATACTTCATGCTTTGCAATATTGCGACCCTCTGCTCACTAGGAGCTAAAAGACGTAAAGTCGTACTTTAATGGCTCTGTTGAATGGTCTTGTTGTCCTGCATCTGGCCCCCAGGAGAGGAGCTGATCTACCTGGACCCCCACACCACCCAGCCTGCAGTAGAGCCCTGTGAGGACAGCCAGGTCCCTGACGACACMTACCACTGTCAGCACCCGCCGTGCCGCATGCACATCTGTGAAATAGACCCCTCCATCGCAGTGGTAAGAGAACCAGAGACTTAGGGCCATGTGGYTTGAGGTCAAAGTTCGAGCAATATTTCAGCTTGCGCAGCAGGTAAATCTTAATGATAGCATTTAGCTAAATATTATTTTGCTGACCACTATTTGAAGTGAATTGACTAAACGTTGCCTCTACGTTGGTTAGGTGTGATTTCAGTTCMTGACATTTTGTGTTTTATTTTGCTGACACAGTAAATCAGATGTTTGTCCTACAGCTGTCCTTTTTCTCTGATGCTCACCAGGGTTTCTTCTGCAGAACGGAGGACGACTTTGATGACTGGTGTATGCGTATCCGCAAGGTACAGTACGATGTTTCATCAAAGGGATACAAATATAAGAGGTTATCAATTCACCTCAGCCCTTAAAACCTCTTTTCAGAACGGTTAGGGGTGTCAGTTGTCCCCGTTGAAAAATAGTTATTTTAACCTGGTTAAATAACGGTTACTTTATCGGGGCAGTTGGTTTTGTGGTCCTGTGAGCATTGACTCCTCGCAATTCTCCCAGGGTGTACTTACCATTCCTTTTCTGCTCTTTCTTCAGTTGTCCCACACTAGAGCAGGACTGCCCATGTTTGAACTGGTAGACTGTCAACCATCTCACTTCGCCTGTTCTGTAGATATACTCAACCTCAACCCTGGTAAACATCAAACACTTCACCTACATTCTCTTGACCTGTGGGGGGGGGGGGGGGGTCGAGGAAGGGATATTGTGATTTAGTTCTCTTTAGAGATTGAGGCTGGGATTCATTCAGAGGTGCGTTGTCAACAAGTGCCTTTTAAAGGCAATTATCCCTGCAGATGTCAGCTCAAGTGTAAATGACCTTTTAAATGCCAAGCGCTGTGTGCTTATCTACAACACGCCTTTGATCGAATCCTGGCCTAAATCTGGGTTGGACAATGAAGTGATTTAATATGTTGTCTGAGGTGATTTCATTTCTCTTTAGACAGTTGTGATACTGTTGATGAATCCATCATTCCCCCCCCCTCCTAGATTTCTCAGACTCTGATAGGTTGGAGCGGTTCTTTGATTCTGAGGATGAAGAGTTTGAAATTCTGTCCCTGTGATGATCGAATACAGTCATATGTCCCGGCAGAACCCCAACGATTCTTCTCTGTATCAGAAGGGAAGCCATAGGGGCCAGGAGATATCATCACTAGCCAGCCTGGCAACGATGGCGTAGTGATGTGTCACACAGTTGTCTTCTGAACAGCCACTGACTGCCCTGTGTCCAATGAGGAGACTCCTTGCTAGGAGGTGGTGATACAAGGTAGTGGGAGCTTTCAGGACCAATTCAGTGCATCTTCACATGTCTCCATTAAGTCTTAATATTTCAAGTGATATGGTGCCTTTACCCYCCCCCTCCCCATAACACAGTTGACTAGTGTTTAATCCATAACGGTTTACTACTATACTTTTTGCTTAGGTCACTGATATCTGAAGTCTGTATTAACGGGATGTAAACCAACATTTGGTTGAGTGAAATTCGCAGATCCAAATAGATTATCTTGTTCATTCAGAGTATCGTTGTTATGTTAAATCTCTCTGTACAAAAAAACACTGGCTCATTGATTTACTCAATACACGAAGATGAATGATGAACAGACCATTTGAAATGTTAATAAGGACAAAATAAGAAATAAATTTACAGCTTGGACATTTATTTAAATTTACTTGTTTGTGTTTTTTTTGTGTGAAATAATGATTTGAAAGAGTTGACTATACCCACTTAAATATCGTAACATACAGTTTGCAGTTTCATATTCAAGTCTTTTACCCATCTTCGGACTTCTCCTTGTGTACTAGGCACTGTTAGGTGTAATCTCCTTCCACAGCTCRCCGATTGGCTCGTTCTCTGCTGCTTTGATGGCATCAACACTGTGGTTCTTAATGTCAGCGTGCACATCTTCAATGTTCCTGGCTGCATCAATCACCTAGGAGATGACAACATCTTGATGAATTTCCCATTGAAGAGGGGCCACAATGTAACATGTTTGTTCCGTCCTATATTACGGTGGGACAAACCAATGGACAAATCTCCAGATTCTCCCAGTGTGCACTTGCACACTCCCATTTAATAGATTAAAGTATTGGATAGGTGTAGTCATTGGCTGGAGGGGAGTTTCCACCATTGTTAAATCAATGACGGGGAGTGTGAAAGTGCAAACATAGGAAGTGTGGACAATCAGGACACGGCTTCTTACCTGCCACTTGACAGAAGGGTCCTTCATCAGAAGTTCAAACTTCTGCTGTACGACCTTCTGGAAGACGGTGGTCTCATATCTCTCTGTCCCAAACTGACCCCGCTGAGCGGCCTCAGACGGGCTGAGCTGKAGGAACATCACCAGGTCTGGRTTGGGCAGCCCCATGTCAGGATTCKTACACCAGTCCAGACTGAAACCCTGCTCGGGCAGACAAACATCAACTTGCTCGTTATGGCATAGGACCTACTGGCTTATGTCAGAGTGAATGGACTGTCTTTCCATCAGCCCTATGCAGTGGTGCCTGGTGAAGAGACTGCTGTCTTTCCATCAGCCCTATGCAGTGGTGCTGATGAAGAGACCGTCTTTCCATCAGCCCTATGCAGTGGTGTAGTGGTGCCTGGTGAAGAGACTGCTGTCTTTCCATCAGCCCTATGCAGTGGTGCCTGGTGAATAGACTGTCTTTCCATCGGCCCTATGCAGTGGTGCCTGGTGAAGGTAAGGCCCTGTGTGAAAAATCCTATGTTTTCCTATAGATTTGTCTGATTTTCAGTCAAAAATCTAATTTTTAACAACAACAAAAAAAGACAAATGTGTTTTTCTAGGTCCACAACAATGCTTCAACTGTCAGGAGACCATTTTTCAGGTCTGGGATAAATAAACATTTTATATATTTTTGGAGAGTGTAGTTTCCAACTGGTTTTAAAGGTACTTTATCGGGGCAGTTGTTTGTTGTGGTCCTGGAGCATGTGACTCCTCGCAATTCTCAGGTGTACTAACTTATTTTTCTGCTCTTTCTTCAGTTGTCCCACACTAGAGCAGGCTGCCCATGTTTGAACTGGTAGACTGTCACACATCTCACTTCGCCTGTTCTGTAGATTACTCAACCTCAACCCTGGTAAACATCAAACACTTCACCTACATTCTCTTGACCTGTGTTTGGGGGGGGGGGTCGGAGGAAGGGATATTGTGATTTAGTTCTCTTTAGAGATTGAGGCTGGGATTCATTCAGAGGTGCGTTGTCAACAGTGCCTTTTAAAGGCAATTATCCCTGCAGATGTCAGCTCAAGTGTAAATGACCTTTAAAATGCCAAGCGCTGTGTGCTTATCTACAACACGCCTTTGATCGAATCCTGGCCTAAATTGGTTGGACAATGAAGTGATTTAATATGTTGTCTGAGGTGATTTCATTTCTCTTTAGACAGTTGTGATACTGTTGATGAATCCATCAATTCCCCCCCCTCCTAGATTTCTCAGACTCTGATAGGTTGGAGCGGTTCTTTGATTCTGAGGATGAAGAGTTTGAAATTCTGTCCCTGTGATGATCGAATACAGTCATATGTCCCGGCAGAACCCCAACGATTCTTCTCTGTATCAGAAGGGAAGCCATAGGGGCCAGGAGATATCACTAGCCAGCCTGGCAACGATGGCGTAGTGATGTGTCACACAGTTGTCTTTTGAACAGCCACATGACTGCCCTGTGTCCAATGAGGAGACTCCTTGCTAGGAGGTGGTGATACAAGGTAGTGGGAGCTTTCAGGACCAATTCAGTGCATCTTCACATGTCTCCATTAAGTCTTAATATTTCAAGTGATATGGTGCCTTTACCCGCCCTCCCATAACACAGTTGACTAGTGTTTAATCCATAACGGTTTACTACTATACTTTTTGCTTAGGTCACTGATTCTGAAGTCTGTATTAACGGGATGTAAACCAACATTTGTTTGAGTGAAATTCGCAGATCCAAATAGATTATCTGTTCATTCAGAGTAATCGTTGTTATGTTAAATCTCTCTGTACAAAAAAACACTGGCTCATTGATTTACTCAATACGAAGATGAATGATGAACAGACCATTTGAAATGTTAATAAGGACAAAATAAATAAATTTACAGCTTGGACATTTATTTAAATTTACTTGTTTGTGTTTTTTTTGTGTGAAATAATGATTTGAAAGAGTTGACTATACCCACTTAAATATCGTAACATACAGTTTGCAGTTTCATATTCAAGTCTTTTACCCATCTTCGGACTTCTCCTTGTGTACTAGGCACTGTTAGGTGTAATCTCCTTCCACAGCTCCCCGATTGGCTCGTTCTCTGCTGCTTTGATGGCATCAACACTGTGGTTTCTTAATGCAGCGTGCACATCTTCATGTTCCTGGCTGCATCAATCACCTAGGAGATGACAACATCTTGATGAATTTCCCATTGAAGAGGGCCACAATGTAACATGTTTGTTCCGTCTATATTACGGTGGGACAAACCAATGGACAAATCTCCAGATTCTCCCAGTGTGCACTTGCACACTCCCATTAATAGATTAAAGTATTGGATAGGTGTAGTCATTGGCTGGAGGGAGTTTCCACCATTGTTAAATCAATGACGGAGTGTGAAAGTGCAAACATAGGAAGTGTGGACAATCAGGACACGGCTTCTTACCTGCCACTTGACAGAAGGGTCCTTCATCAGAAGTTCAAACTTCTGCTGTACGGCTTCTGGAGACGGTGGTCTCCATATCTCTCTGTCCAAACTGACCCCGCTGAGGGGCCTCAGACGGGCTGAGCTGCAGGAACATCACCAGGTCTGGTTTTGGGCAGCCCCATGTCAGGATTCTACACCAGTCCAGACTGAAACCCTGTCGGGCAGACAAAATCAACTTGCTCGTTATGGCATAGGACTACTGGCTTATGTCAGAGTGAATGGACTGTCTTTCCATCAGCCCTATGCAGTGGTGGTGCCTGGTGAAGAGACTGCTGTCTTTCCATCGGCCCTATGTAGTGGTGCTGGATGAAGAGACGCTGTCTTTCCATCGCCCTATGGCAGTGGTGTAGTGGTGCTGTGAATAGACTGCTGTGTTTTCATCAGCCTATGCAGTGGTGCCTGGTGAAAGACTCTGTCTTTCCATCGGCCCTATGCAGTGGTGAGTGGTGCCTGGTGAAGAGACTGCTGTCTTTGCATCGCCCTAGCAGTGGTGTATGGTGCTGGTGAAGAGACTGACTAGTCTTTCCATCAGCCTATGCAGTGTGTAGTGGGGCTGGTGAAGAGACTGCCTGTCTTTGCATCGGGCCATGCCGTGTGCCTGGTGAATAGACTGTCTGTCTTTTCAATCAGCCTTGGCAGTGGTGTGGTAATAGATGCTGTCTTTCCATCGCCCTATGCAGTGTGTAGTGGTGCCGTTGAATAGACTGCTTGTTTTCCCATCGGCCCTATGCAAGTGGTGTAGTGGTTGCCGTGATAGACTGCTGTCTTTCCATCAGCCCTATGGTAGTGGTGTAGTGGTGCTGGTGAATAGACTGCTGTCTTCCATAGCCATGCAGTGGTGTAGTGGTGCCTGTGATAGACCTGCTGTATTTCCATGGCCTATGCCAGTGGTGTAGTGGTGGCCTGGTGAAGAGACTGCTGTCTTTCATCAGCCCTATGCAGTGGTGGTAGGTGCCTTGGTGAATAGACTGCTGTCTTCATCAGCCTATGCAGTGGTGCCTGGTGAATTAGACTGCGTCTTTTCATCGGGCCTATGCAGTGGTGTAGTGGTGCTGGTGAATAACTGCTGTCTTTCCATCGGCCCTATGCAGTGGTGTAGGGTGCCTGGTGAATAGAATCTGCTGTCTTTCCATCAGCCTATGAGTGGTGTAGTGGTGCTGGTGAATAGACTGCTGTCTTTGCATCGGCCCTATGCAAGTGGTGTGTGGTGCCTGGTGAAGAGCACTGCTTGTCTTTCCCATCGGCCCTATGCGTTGGTGTAAGTGGTGCCTGGTGAAAGAGACTTGCATGTCTTTCCATCGGCCCTATGCAGTGGTGTAGTTGGTGCGGTGTAGACTGCTGTCTTTCCATCGGCCCTAATGCAGTGGGTGTAGTGGTGCCTGGTGAAGAGACCTGCTGTCTTTCCATCGGCCCTGATGCAGTGGTGCTGGTGAATAGACTGCTGTCTTTCCATTCAGCCCTATGCAGTGGTGTAGTGGTTGGCTGGTGATAGACTGCTGTCTTTCATCGGCCTATGCAGTGGTGCCTGGTGGAAGAGACTGCTGGCTTTCCATCGGCCTATGCAGTGGTGCCTGGTGATAGACTGCTGTCTTTCCTCGCCCTATGCAGTGGTGCCTGGTGAAGAGACTGCTGTCTTCCAATCGGGCCCTATGCAGTGGTGCTGGTGAATAGACTGCTGGTCTTTCCATCAGCCTATGCAGTTGGTGTAGTGGTGCTGGTGAATAGACTGCTGTCTTTCCATCGCCTATGCAGTGGTGCCTGGTGAATAGACTGCTGTCTCTTCCATCGGCCCTATGCAGTGGTGCCTGGTGAATAGATGCTGTCTTTCCATCAGCCCTATGTAGTGGTGCCTGGTGAATAGACCTGTCTTTCCATCAGCCCTATGCAGTGTGCCTGGTGAAGAGACTGCTGTCTTTCCATCAGCCTATGCAGTGGTGCTGGTTGAAGAGACTGCTGTCTTTCATCAGCCCTATGCAGTGGTGCCTGGTGAATAGACTGCTGTCTTTCCATCAGCCCTATGTAGTGGTGTTAGTGGTGCTGGTGAATAGACTGCTGTCTTTCCATCGGCCCTATGCAGTGGGTGCTGGTGAATAGACTGCTGTCTTTCCATCGGCCCTATGCAGTGGTGTAGTGGTGCCTGGTGAATAGACTGCTGTCTTTCCATCGGCCCTATGCAGTGGTGTCTGGTGAATAGACTGCTGTCTTTCCATCGGCCCTATGGCAGTGGTGGCAGTGGTGTCTGGTGATAGACTGCTGTCTTTCCATCGGCCCTATGCAGTGGTGTGTGGTGCTGGTGAATAGACTGCTGTTCTTTCCATCAGCCCTATGCAGTGGTGCAGTGGTGTCTGGTGAATAGACTGCTGTCTTTCCATCGGCCCTATGCAGTGGTGTAAGTGGTGCTGGTGATAGACTGCTGTCTTTCCATCAGCCCTATGCAGTGGTGCAGTGGTGTCTGGTGAATAGACTGCTGTCTTTCCATCGGCCCTATGCAGTGGTGCAGTGGTGTCTGGTGAATAGACTGCTGTCTTTCCATCAGCCCTATGCAGTGGTGCAGTGGTGTCTGGTGAATAGACTGCTGTCTTTCCATCGGCCCTATGCAGTGTGTAGTGGTGCTGGTGATAGACTGCTGTCTTTCCATCAGCCCTATGCAGTGGTGCAGTGGTGTCTGGTGAATAGACTGCTGTTTTCCATCAGCCCTATGCAGTGGTGCAGTGGTGTCTGGTGAATAGACTGCTGTCTTTCCTCAGCCCTATGCAGTGGTGCAGTGGTGCATGGTGAATAGACGCCGTCTTTCCATCAGCCCTATGCAGTGTGTAGTGGTGCTGGTGAAGGTAAGGCCCGTGTGAAAAGTCCTATGTTTTCCTATAGATTTTTTCTGATTTTCAACAACAACAAAAAGACATGTGTTGTTCTAAGTCCACACCAATGCTTCAACTGTCAGGAGACCATTTTTCAGGGTCTGGGATAAATAAACATTTTATATATTTTTGGAGAGTGTAGTTGCCCTTTTAAT